>NC_143152.1:22980323-23280323 GCF_041381405.1 Jatropha curcas | reverse complement strand
AAGTCTATATTCGGATTCGGGTGAATGGCATTGTGAGAAAGCCGCTATGCATGATCTAATTGCGACTTACTTTCAGCAACTGTATATGCAAGATGAAGATAATACGGTGGGGGTCTGTAGATTGATTCACAAAAAGGTGAATGCTGAGGATAATGCTTCTTTGACTCAGCCTTTTACTGATGAGGAATTTAAAGATGTTGTGTTCCAAATGCACCCGGATAAAGCGCCTGGTCGTAATGGTTTGAACCCGGCTTTTTACTAAAAGTTCTGGCATGTTGTGCTCAAAGATATTATGGATAGGTGCATGCAGTGGCTTTATTCAGGTACTTTCCCGTATTCCTTATCTGATACTCTAGTGGTTCTTATACTAAAGAATAATAATCCGGAGACCGTGAAAGACTATAGGCCTATTGCTTTGTGTAATATCATTTATAAGATTCTTTCTAAATTCTTAGCTAATAGGCTTAAGAGGGTTTTACCCCAATTAATTTCGAATAGTCAGTCTGCTTTTATTTAAGGTTGGCTTATCCAGGATAATATCTTATTGGCTTTCGAGCTTTTGCATAATATGAAAAATCGATCTAGAGGGGTTGTGGGGTTGTGTGCTCTCAAAGTGGATATCACTAGCGCATATGATAAATTGGAATTTTCTGAGGGATATGATGGTAGGAATAGGTTTCAGTGATATTTGGGTGAATTGGATTATGCTTTGTGTCTCTGATGTGAAATATTCTATCCTATTATTCTTGAGAGAGGGTTGTGCCAAGGTGATCCACTTTCCCCTTACCTTTACCCTCTCTATGCGGAAGGTCTATTTTGTTATTTTCGAAAGCTAAGAGATTAAGGAAGGTCCACGGTTGTAGAGTTGGGGTGCGATGTCTGAGAATATCCCATTTACTGTTTGCTGATGATTCTTTTTCTTTTTGAATGCCATGGATAGAGAAGGTTTACATGTCAAGCATATCCTATATGAGTATGAAAGGGCTTCCGGGCAAGCAGTTAATTTTCAAAAATCTGGGATTATGTTCAGTTCTATGTCAATATGCACCTTAGGGAGTCAGTTTCCATTATGTTGGGAGTCCATAATCACCTTGGAGGTAGTAAGTACTTAGGCCTTCCGTCTCTAGTGGAAAAAAATAAAAGGTAAATTTTTGGATATTTGAAGGATCGATTATTGAATAGGTGAATTTGTGGAATAATAGACAATTGTCCAAGGCAGGTAGGGAAATCCTTTTAGAGTCAGTGGCACGAGCTATACCTTATTATTGCATGAGCATCTTTCTTTTACTTATGTCTCTTTGTGATGAACTCCAGAAGATGATGAATTCCTATTAATGGGGTTATAAGAGGGACGGTGGTAAGAGTGTTCATTGGTATTCTTGGGACCGGATGTGCCAGAGTAAGAGGGATGGCTGTATGGGCTTTAGAGATCTCTATAGTTTTAACTTAGCCATGCTAAGCAAGGGTAAGGGTTAATTACCAAACCCAATAATCTTCTTTCACGCACTTTCAAAGCCAAATATTACCTGGTTAGGAGTTTCTTAACAACAGTTCTATGGAGAAATCCTAGCTTTACTTGGAAGAGTATCTTGCTTTCTAGGGATGTGTTACAACATGGAGTTTGATGGAGGGTATGGGGAGAGTATTAATATTATGTTGGATCCTTAGATACCTAAGAATGAATCCTTTCTTGTGGAGGAAGGGCTACATTTTATAGATCCTAATCCAAGAATTTGAGATATTTTGAGTGAGGATAAACATAGGTGGGATTTTGAGAAGATTGTAGAGCTTTTTAGTGCTAAGGATATTTAGGCCATTCTAAATATTCCTTTGAGTATGGTACATAGGATGGATGAGATCATTTGGCATTATGGGAAAAAAGGGATTTATAGTGTAAAATCTGGTTCTTATCTAGCCTTTAAGCTTTTGGGTAAAGGGGGTGAGTGTATTGTAACATCCCTTCCCGGTCCACCCGTAAACCCAAATAAACCGAGTCGAGACGCTACAAACTGGTTCACTTATATCCTGTCATGCTGAACTCATAATGTATATTGAATATAATATCATGCTGATGTTGTTTATATTAATAATGTACTTAATATTTACAAGACATGCTACTAGTTTCAAAATGGAATGGGCCCAACTGTGTGCCCTGTACATGCCATGAAAAGGATAGACAAAAGATACACATCCAAATGAGTAGCTACCCTGAAGACTGAGTCTTCTACAGATGAACTGCAGCAGTTGTAAACTGACTCTCTACGGTCCAGTCTCAAACCCTGCGAGTTAAACAGGTAACTCGCTGAGCAAATAAAGCTCAGTGGATATCTCAACATAAAAAGAAACAAGTAAGCACATACATGTGTAGAAAGAACCATGTAAACACATATGGCACATATAAGCACACATGTCATGATACCTTCATTATACTTTGATGATCTTTCTTACTGTTTATAATACTGTATGATTCATGCAATGTTATGTCAAGATATTTGTATGGCTCTATAAGGTTATAGTGAAACCGAAGTGATAAGAAAAACTGTATGAAACTGGATGAATACTGTATGCTTGGCTGCTATGGCCCATATATAATCATATCCACTCAACGGCCTTTAGCCGGAGTACCAAACTGTATGGGGTGCAGATCTGCTATCCTATGTTGCGACATAGCCTTATCTACATGGTTTCTACCTAACCTCAATGGAGCATAAGGTTGATATGTCAAGAGTATAATACAACATCACATTAATAGTTCATAACTTCATAAATCATAATGTTTATTTGATTTCACATCATTTGCATGCTTGCATGTTGTTTTGATACATGTTCTAATGTTGTCTTTTTGTTTTAAAATGATTGGAGGCATACAAATTGAGCAAAGGAATCCAATTGCATAGAAAATGAAGTCCAAAAGTGCATGAAAACACAAGTCACGAGCGCGCAAAGCACACCTAAAGGTTAGTGAGTTTCCAGGTGAAAGTCACGAGCGCGAGAAGTGCAAAATGAGAATCAGTGTGTTTTCGGGCACAAGTCGCGAGCGCGCAGTGCAAAGTCGCGAGCGCGAAAAGTGCAAACTGAGAGTCAGTGTGTTTCAGGTGAAATTCGCGAGCTCGTCATGCAATTCGCGCGCGCGCGTCGCGTTTTCCAGCCTGCGCAGTCTGTACTCTTTTGGTCATATCTCTCAATATACAACTCCGATTTGGATGAATCAAAAACCCATGTAAAGCTAACACATAGAGGAACAAATAACTCTTCTATGACACTTCCTAATGCCATCATTAAATAGGGTCAAAATCAAGGTGAAGTCACTGGTTCCTTTCCAGCAAAACCTGTTTCAGCATAAACTCAATATTGCCTTCATATATTCAATTCCTCCCCTGTTTTCTCATCATTTCCAGTCCTCCCACTCAACGTGAAGCAATAGATTGTCTCATTATCAACACACCACACAAATTCTCATGCAAAGAAAATGGTAAATGAAAAGAGATATCAAACCTCCACTCCAAAAAGCTTGAGCTCTTCTTTACCTTCCTTTTTCTACAATCTTTGAACTCCCTTCTCCTATACACATCAGAATTCTTATAACTTATCTACAATATAGCTCAATTAGAGGTTGAATAATATAAAGCTTCAAGAAATTCTACTTACTTGGAGAAAATTGAGGTTGCCTTAAACTACCATGAAAATGGATGGAGAAAGGAAGGAGATGAAGAAGATGAAGATAAAGATGAAAATGGGAAAGTGAAAATGATTATCACGGGTAGGCCATCAAAATATCAAGAAAAATGATGTGAAACTTACTAAATGGTACCTCAAGTGGAAAAAGGCTATAACTTAATACCCAAGCTTGATCTTTTAATGCAAATAAATCCTAACCCTTATACTTTGATCTTTTTCTCTCAATCAAGTAAGTCCACTTATAAACCCATTCTACCCCAACCGGGTTTGGTTCAACTCGACTCGACTCGACTCGACTCGGTAGGAGGTCACATGTATGGTAGGAGATCTATGGAGGAGAATTTGGCGATTAAATATCCCACAAAAATAAGGGAGTTTATTTGGAGAGTTTGTCGAGGAACTGTGCCTACGAGAGCAAGACTTCGAGCAAAGGGAATAGTAGAGGAGGATTGGTGTAGTAGTGTAATATAACGGAAGATATGGACCATGTGCTTCTAAGGAGCAATAAGGCTATTGAGGTATGTACCAAGAGTGGGATTGGAATTCTAACTAACGTTTCTTTTCAAGGTTTCTTATTGTAGGTCATTGCTTCTAACATGGAGGACACTCTACAATCGGTTATTTTTATTGCATGGTCCCTTTGGCATGCACATAACAACGGGCTATGGAATAATGTTAATTGTGATGCTATTGGTATTCTGCTTGCCTCGTATAAGCTGCTTCAGGAATGGAAGGCAACTATGTTGGCCACAGCAGCTCAGCGCATGCCATTAATTGGACTTGTATGGTACCAAGCTGGGGACGTCTTGACAGTTCAGGATGGCAAGGATTTGTTGATGGCGCCATATTTTCGGACCTGCGCATGGCTGGATTTGGGTTTGTATTTGAATTGCCAAATGGTTCATTCCTTAGAGCACTCTCTCACTTCTTTGACTCTTACACAGATCCACAATTGGTGGAGGTGTTGGCTCTTCGATCTTGTTTATCATGGTCACAATCTAACCTTCCCTCTCCAGGATGCCTTTGTTTAGATTGTCAATAAATGCTTTTTGCTTTGAATAACAATAATTTACATATGTCTTAATTTGGTATGGTTTTACAAGACTGTAAAGTCTTATTAGCTTCTATGCCAAATGTGGCTATTAGATGGATTTGGAAATAAGCTAACATAGGCGCTCATTCTATGGCTCAAGCTTCCTATAGGCATGCTTGTCTCCAAGAGTGGACATCGGTTCTACAATGTTTATTACCTTTTTATCAGTCTTAATGCAATCTTCTTTGTTTGCCTTCAAAAAGAAAAAAAGAAAAAAAAAAACTGTTATAGTAGTGTTTAGTTGTTAGCTGTTTGAGTAATTTTTCATAAAATGCTAAAAGCTAAATGTTATATGGGTTAACTTTTTATAAAACGCTACCTTAACCATTAAAAACCAAATGCTATATTACTGAACACTATAAAAAATAGTTTTTTAGCATTTTGACTGGTCAAAATAGTAAAAATTACTTAAAAACTATTGCCAAACACAACCTTAATATATTAGAATACCCCAAACTTTATAGTTCTTTATAATTCCATCTTATTTGGATATTTTTTGTCAATTTTACCATAAACTTTTATAGCAATAGTACCTTAAGTGCTATTAAAGATGGGATTGGAAATTAAAAAAGTGTTTAAATCATTTTTAAATCGTTATGTAATTCCAATAAAAAAATCCATTAACATAAACAAATAATGTCATATGTATTAAATTTTAATTTTTGAAATAAATGTATTAATTAATAATTTAATACTAACATAAATTTTTGTTACTTACCAAAAAAATCCTCTTATGTGGCATAAAAATCAAATTAATAAAATATAATTTTTTAATGAGATATTAATTTTATATTATCTATATTTTGAGGATGAAAAATTTTAAATATTTTTTGATTGATAATATAGTCCAATTATTATTCAATTAATAATAAATATACAAATGATTTTTTAATTATTTTAATTGCAAATGTCTCAAATATTATATCTCTAAATCTATATAAATTTGTCACCGATTAGATTTGAATTTAATATTCAAAGGATATTTAAAATTTTATTTTTATTATTAATTTTTAAAAAATAATAAAATATATTTTTATTTGTAATTAAGGATGGTATTCTTGTAAAAGATTAAAATTAAAATAAAATTAATTAAAAATCCAAATAAAGTGAAAATAAACTGTAAAGTGCCGAGTATCATGATGCATTAGGCCAAAAAAAATTATCATAGGAGAAGACTTTGTCAAATGATGACGTGACCACCATCCCTCCTCCCTCTCACATTTGCTTAAAAAAAAAATGTAAATAATACAACAAAAAAAAAAAAAAAGAAAAACATGATATTTGTGATAAATTCATCTTCTAATTGGCCCACCGCTACCACCACCACTGCCCGCACCCGCACCCACGCCCACACCCACACCCTTCGTTTCAATTCTCAAATCCCATCTTCCAAACTCGTCGGAAAATTCTTTTTACTTTTCCTTTCTTTTTTTTTTTTTTTTTGTTTTTTGTTTTGTTAGTGCTCTTTCTTTCTTCATGTTACTTTTTTTACTCTGCTGTGTATTTGCCAATTCTGTTCTTACCAAGAATTGTTGAAATTTGGCATCTTTCCAGACAATTGCTTGATGGGTTGTTATTAATTTAGTGCGATTTCGTTTATCTATAGTTGATGGGCTTTGGGTAATAGTTAATGGGTATTGGGTAAAGTCATAAATAAATAAATAATCAGAATCCTAGCAATAATAATAACAATAATAATAATATATTATATATATTTTTGATATTGTGTAAATCAGTGGAGATTGTGGTTGAGTTGATAGATAATAATTAATTATAATATGGGAAATGTGAATGGAAGAGGAGAAGAAGAAGGGTTAAATAGCCCATCAGGATCAGGTGGTGGTGGGATTGATGGAGGAGGAGGTGGCGGAGGAAGAGGAGGCAATAACGGCAGCGAAGGGATGGTTTCATCAGATGAGACCCACCTTGGGTACCTTCCGCCTCCTCCTGAGTTGATGGGTCAGTCCCCTCCTCATAGCCCGAGAGCCACTCACTCTCCTCTCATGTTCACTCCTCAGGTCAGTTATCTTTTCTTTTCTTTTTTTAATTTTTCAAAGTTTCCTATTACGATGTTTCTAATGTGGGTTTGCTCTAATTTTAGTATGCATGTGGGTGTCTATGTTTACATTGTTGTCTCTCCATAAGATTTATGAATTGTTTCGAAGAATCCGATTCAATTATTTAGTGTAGAGGATTTTTTTTTTAGGTGATATTATGCTAGCCTTAAATATTTTTTACTGTCATGGACTTACCTTTTATGCTCAACTAGTTGCATATCATTTGCTGGAAAACCTAATTTTTCATTGTTATAAAATCCTTCTTGTCATTGGTTTCTTTTTTTAGAGAAAACATGGGAAAATTAATTTTTAGAAAAAACATAGGAAAATGAATGTTGGTTATTTGCTGTGAATTGCATTGGCTTTATGATATAGTTTATGATGAGCTTCTATAAGTGTTATGTGATATTGCATTGTTGGGTGGATATTTGATTTCTGGTTATTTTTTCCAAAGCATTTAACGGCCCTTACCATTAGTGTATCGTGAAGTGCTGAAATTTCATTTTGCTGTAATACACAAAAACTGTCAGTGGTATAGTGAAAATACCGAATTTATCAGCAAATTACATTCTGTTATATGGAGTTCACTGCTTGAGGATCATTTCTTTGATTTTGTTACTTCGATTAACAGGGTAATCATCATCTCATGGTCAAATATATTTTTATTAAGCTAGCTGATGTATTAATCTTATGTTGTGAATAAATCTATAAAAGTTATTATTTTTTATTCTTACTTCATTGCTTTTCTTTTCTAGGTTCCAGTGGTTCCACTGCAAAGACCTGATGAGATCCAAAGTCCAAGCAATTCATGGATGCAAACTACTGTTGGTTATGAAGAAATGTGCGATGAACAAGGGATTCCAACAATGATTACATGGAGCTATGGTGGCAAGGATGTGGCTGTTGAGGGATCATGGGATAACTGGAAAACAAGGTTGTAGGAATTTATTGGTTTTTAGCTTTTTTTGGCTTTTTTGTTTAATGACACTATTAACTGCATTTGAAGAATCTAATATATCCTCTCACTTCGTTGCTCAGAATTCCCTTGCAGAGATCTGGTAAAGATTTCACTATAATGAAAGTACTTCCTTCGGGAGTTTATCAATACAGGTTCATTGTTGATAGACAGTGGAAGTACATCCCTGACCTGCCTTGGGCCCAAGATGATTCTGGCAATGCTTACAATGTTTTGGATTTGCAGGTAAAGATTTTCATCAGTACTTTTGTCTTGGTATTATGCATGTGCACAATAGGAGTGAGAATCTAAATCTTTCCTACCAATAATTACATGGAATTGAAAAGCTGCCACAGGTTTCATAAGGATAATGGTATCTGATGCATGAGTAATAACTTTTCCTTTTCTTTTTGATTCTGTCATGGGCTTCCTTGTTTGTACTATTGTATTGAGAATAGATGAAGATGCATGTGTAAATATGCTTTGCTGGCATTTGCATATGGGTTTCTATAGCTTACAATTTACTATTTAGAATCTTAAATTCTGGTATTTCTATGACTTCTAGCATGAAACAATGTTTATCACTGCTTATCCTATTGGTTCCTCAATTTTGTGCATTTATTCAAGCTTAAAATTGAAGAAAACAAAAGTTGAAAGGAACCATAGAACTTGTTTTGTGATGAACATGTGAACAACTATGCTGTGATTTGCAAAAATTAAAAGGGAACCGTTAGAGTTTTGCTGCGCAACTGAAGACTTCTTTTATTCTACCATTTAATATAATAATTTGATTAAGCATATGCGAAGTCAAGAATTAGAAGCAGTCTGTTGGTGGTATTGTATTTTGAAACTCCCAAGATAGATCTGAAAGCATCATTGAAATTTTAACTTTGCTCTCTCCTTTTCCATTAACTTATGTGGAACTGTTTTTGGTGCCACTGAATTTGAGTACATGATATATCCATGTAATCATTGTTTGGCAAGTGTAATCTAAGAATATTCAATTTCTCAAGATGGGCTTTTATTTATATTCTGCAGTTTTATGAAAAATATGTTAAAAAAAAAAAAAAAAAAAAAAAAAAAAACCATGCTTTACTGCTTTTGAACTAACATGCAAGTGTTGTCTCAAGATAAACTAAAATTTTATAGAAAATGCCACTTTGCTACTTCAGACAATCAAAAATGTCATTTAGCAAGATAATTCTTATTCACACTATATTCCTATATAACATGATGCTACTGCTATCCATCCATGACTCGCTAATAAAATCTATGGTGATTTTTGCCACCTTCTTTGCAGATGGAGTGGGCAGCTTTGTTCTCTAATGGGCAAATCAGCATGATTCTATTGTATGCATAGCTAGTTATTGAAAGGTTTCTTCTAGATTCATAGGAACAATTACGTGCTTACAGTGATGTTTGTGTATGTTCACATGGTCTGAACTAACAGTTCCCAAACTAAAACCATGCTGGAAAGTAAGGATTACTACTTCATCATTAAGTGCCAACCGATTTCTGTTAATATTTTGGCAGGATTATGTTCCAGAGGACCTTGAGAGTATATCCAGTTTTGAACCACCTCAGTCTCCAGAGTCGAGCTACAACAATTTGCAACTTGGGAATGATGATTATGCAAAGGAGCCGCCATTTGTTCCTCCACACTTACAGATGACGCTGCTCAATATGCCATCATCATACATGGAGATTCCACCTCCTTTGTCAAGACCTCAACACGTGGTGCTCAATCATCTATACATGCAAAAAGGGAAGGGCAGCCCTGCTGTTGTGGCACTTGGTTCAACACATCGGTTTTTGGCAAAGTATGTGACAGTGGTGCTCTACAAGTCCTTGCAGAGGTAATAACTTGTTGCACCTATGCTGGCTTTTAGTCTGCGGTCCTTGAATGTAGTCAATATAATTACTAAGGTAAAAAGTCACATCAGTGACTTAAGAAAAGCATAGGAAAAAGTGATCCAGAGAGGAACTTCAAAAGAAGATTGTATTTCAAATAATGCAAATGCTTGGTAACCATTGATTAGCCAATTTATTTACTGTTTTGCTTGAACGAACTTGCTTATCCACGCATTAGAAAATTATTTGAGCTCCAATGACGCTTTCAGTAACACGAGACTAACATTTCGTATGGAATTCATTTTGTAATAAATGAATTCCTTAGAATTCTCTTCTATTTACAAGGGAGGAGGAGACATAATCGATATTTTCTGACCAAATACATAATTTTATGCCTTTCTGAATTATTTCGGAAAAACTTATAGGCAGCCCTTACCATCTGTTTGGATCTTTTATATCCTTAGGTTCCATTTGGTGAGCAGTAATAGAATGAGATATAATGTAATATAATCAAATGAATTTCTAGTGTAATGTTTACACTAGAAATGCTTTTAATAACATTACATTCCATTATGGCTCACCAAAATATAATTTTATTTTTATTTTTATTTTTTTTCTATTCTTGTCAGTGCAATAACAATTTACATGGAGATATAAAATGCAGATGTGCCTACCATATAATGCCACATGATCTTGAAACAATCATTTTCTCATCCCCTTTCCCCACAACTTGCCATGTTATTCTCTGTCTGGTATCTATGCACTGAATTGATCCTCATCTCTCTCATATTCTGCATTTTCTTTTCTTTTTTTTTTTTTTTATTTTTTGGTTATAAAGCTCTATGCCTTTTCCTCTATGTATGGACCCTGAAAGGGTGAGAAAGAGAGATTAATTAGTTAAAAGTTGTGATTCAGGAAATGAACTAGTGAGGTGGAATTCTAGGCAAGTTTGTCCTCTAGGTTTGCTTTGCTGTTTGCAAAACAAACAAGAGTAGAAATAAAAGATCGTCATAGAAGAGATCTTTTATATTTTATATAGATATTAATTTTATATTTTGAAAATAATAAAAAAAATATTAATTGTTTTGAATATATATATATATATATATATATATATATATATAAGTTGGAAAATTAAAGAAGTTAAAATATATGAAAATTGAAAATAATGGGTTTTTATTCCTATTTTCTTCTCTTTCCCTGCAATGGGTTTGAATGTATTTGATGTTTTGATTGATTCTTTTAAAAAAATTTGAAGTTTTTATTAATTTAAATATTTTAAAATTAAAAGTGAAAAGTTTATATTCCAAATTGGTTCAGATGTTAATTTTAAGTTAAATTGCAGATTTGGTGAAATTATTTTAAGTTAATCGAATCTGAGTTCATGATAAAAGCAGCCATTAATGGGGTTTGTTCAGAAATTTTTTCCCCCTTTGGTGGAGTCAGATGTAGAAAAAAGAGGACGACGCTTATAATTAGAAACGTTCTAAAACATTGCTTCACCCTGAAATTTGACCTTCTATTGCAGTCGGACTCTAAATATAATTAGGACTTAAAATGCAAACAAAAAATGCATTACTATAATGTTCACTAAATTTTCGATTTGGGTTAATTTAATACGGTTATGTTAATAAGAAAATTTGAATTAATAGTATAGAAAATCTCTATTATTATTTTTTAATATTTTTAAATTATTTATTTAATTGCTAATAAGTAATAAATAAAAATGTATTGTTTGTGTCACGACCCGTTTCCATGGGCCGGACCGGCACTAGGGCCCAGGTAAGCTTAAGGCCTCCGAGGCCCGTAGTAAGCCTGAATCACTAATAACTATTATCTCAATATAATATTTAAAACATTCAGCCTATAATTATAGAAAAATAAACCTTAAGATTCTATTAAATTTCGGCCCAAATTTATCAATTACAACATTTCCACAGTTCGGGCCCAATTAACAATACATCATATTTTTAATATGGGCTCACATAATTATGTCGTCTATGTTAATACACGACTAATTGCACACAAATTCTACAACTGTGGAGTTCACTAACAGATGTATACAGATAAGTCTTCAGACATTTATCTACTTAATATATCAACATTAAAATTAAAGAATCTCTTTTTAACAGTGAAGGAGCAGAGTTATAGCTGGGATTTAGAAAATGCTACTTCCTGGAAGATTTAAACAAGAGATGTGAGTTTATTAATGAATAATAATTATTGCACAACACACGCATTCACACAAATGTATGAATATATCAATCTAGTCATCCGACTAGTTATATGCTCACACAGCCAGTCACACAAATGGCATATCACCAGCACTCACAATTATTAACATCTTCATATAATCACATCACGTGGAAATTAGTCAGTGGAGTCACCGAACCCCCGATGAGCCGTCCTCCCACATGGCCCATCCTCTCACGTGTGCACCAGGGAGCCGATCCCCCATACTGGCCGACCGGTCTAATCCTCACTTGACCAGCCCTCTCATTGTTTTTCCATTCTCTCTTTTCTTTTTCATACCAACAGGAGGCAACCCGGTGGTCTCCATCCAATCTAGATCATCAAGCGCTCACAACAGGAGGCCACCCTGCAGGCTGCAATCAAATCTAGACTGTCCGGTGCGCAACGACGAGAAGCCAACCCGTGGTTAACGGTAACGGTAACGGTAGGTGCACACGGGGGCGCCGATCTCCCATTTACCCGGCTAACGGTAATGGATCCATATAACAGTAACGGTATATAACGGTAACGGTAATCAGGATCCATATAACGGTAACGGTCTCATAAACCCATGGTGACCCACTTCATCCCAATTCCACACAAGCAAAGCACAGCAATATCACAACACAATTAATCAAACATTGCGATTAAATGCAGACATATCGATCAATTACATATTGGACTGCAATGTACAATTAAACATCCATTCTCAAATGCAATTAAATAATTAAATAAATAATATTAACAATAACAGCAACGATAAAATAAATAATAATAATAATAATAAACTATGATAATGACAAGGTAGTTAAAGCACTTTATTTATTATGTATCAAATTGTAGAAATTTATCTAATAAGCTTATTTGTTATGTTATTAATTAAAATTTGTCTAAATTCTGTCAAAATTTCGGCAGCACCTCCCCTAAAAATTGGGCTATCTACCTGCTCAAATATCACAATATTATCATATCTTTATCAATCAGTGCACACAGCCCATCCGTCGGGCAATCAATCAATTTAAAATCCCATCCTCCTTCCAAAAACAACAATATCAACACTCCATCAAAAATTTACAAACTAATTCTAATAATATCCATATAAGATCATTTATTAAGTCATTAGTTAACTAAATTATTAGTTTTACCGTAACTAATTTGTTAAGCAGCTAAAACATATTTTAACAATAACTAATTATAACTACTACCTATTAAAATTCGGTTTTTATATCAATATCAACAATGGCTAGGCCTCCCAAATCTTGATTAATCAAAATTTCGGATCTAACCGTTAACCAACTAAAATTTGCCTCACTTTTCTTATGCACAATCGGTTAGTTTTAAACTAATGATTATCTAATTAACTAATTAACTAATTCTAATTTAGTTTCCCCCTCAATTCACCTATTTATAACAATAACCATGTAATTTATTTAAAAATGTTCAAAATTAATTTGTAACTACATTATATCAGTTAATTAATTTCATAGCAAGGATTATATTTGATTTCAACTTAATCAATTAATAGTTTTAAATTTGGAGTTTAAAACAAAATTTAGGAAATAGGTATTAGGGCGTACCGTTTGAGAATCGGACCTCAATTCCATGATCAACGCGAAGTGGAGATCATTCTGCCTCTTGGGGCCTCGCCGGAGTGTCGCCGGCCGGTCACCGGACCGCCGTCGCCAGCCGCCGTGCACGGTGGCCGGAAAATTTAAACCGCCCAGAAAATTGCAAGGTCACCACCATCCGACTTCAATTTTCGCGAGGAGTCCAAATCTGCTATCAGTTTGTTGAGCCGGTGGCTCGTTTGGCAGGAACAAGCCCGACAGACCCTTCCTCGCCGCCGACCATGGTGTTTTCAATTTCTTCCACCAAAACCATCGTTTCTTGGATGGAAATCGTTCACACAAGGCGGAGGAATCGATCGGAGCTCACCTGGTGGCCATCAACTGCCTGGATCAAGCTTGATCAACGGAAATCCAAACTGGGAGCTGTCGGAGTGACAGTCCCGTTTCGCGCCGATGGGGGACTCTTTCCGTGTGAAGGGAGGCCAGAATCGTGGTCGTTAAGGCTTTAGGAGGCAGTCGCCACCCACCCTGGTCGTGCAGTGATCGGAGAACGTGGAGGGAGAGGGGAGGGATCGCGCGCCTGGAGAAGAAGAAGGAAAGAAAGGAAAAGAAAAAAAAGAAAGAAAAGAAAGAAGGCTAACGCTTCTAGACCATTCCGGTTCGATTCGAACCGGTTCGGTCTAATTTAATGATTTGGCTCGGTTCTTGCCCAGTTTGCAGGTTTTTCACTTGGTTTTCGGATTATTCGTGTGGTTTTCTAAAAATCAATCTGAGTTTCGGGTCCGGTTCAATTTATTTTAATTATATAATTAGGTTTCATAACATTTCCTCCATTAACTAAATAAAAAAAATAAAAATATAGTTAGTAATCATATTTGATTTTTAGGATAATTGGTTTATATATATACATAATAGATTAATTGCTGGACTTTCATATTATTACTCAAAAATTTAATTGTTCTCGATTCAAAATTTCGACATTATATTTGGGCTTGGGCCTAATTTGCAAAACTTGAACTCAAATTAAAATTGTTCACTATTTACGGCCCATACCGTCAAAAATTCAAATTTTTGATTTAATAAAAATTCAAAAGTTTCGAAAATAAAAATTCAGGGTGTTTCAGTTTGATAGACATCTTTTAAGAAAAAATTAGAGTACTTCTAGTACACTTAAACTTATTATTTATGTTTGATTTTTAATGTAAATTTTGTAATAATTAAAAATTTTAAAAAACAAAACTATTGTAAAATTATTTAACTCACAGACTATTAAAAATTATAAATATTTTTTATCAAAATAAAATAGAAGATATATTTACAATCAATTATTATTTATAATTATAGAATTAAAAAAAAATACTTATTTATGCAAGACAACAATTAAACTTAACAAATTTATACAAGTAAGAAAGTTTCGATTAAATTAACCCATAAAAGTCTAAGAAAGAAAGTTTTGATTAAATTAATCTATAAAAGTCAAGAGTGCATTTCACATTAATGTACTTTTTATTTGCAATTTAAATTCTTATTGCAATTTAGGGTGCTATTGCAATAGAAAAATCAAAATTCAGAGTTACATTGACATAAAGATCAAAATAAAGTGAAATTGTAACGCAGTACAAAAGTCGAGGGTGAAAGGATGCATTAAGCCATTAGAAACCTCTTTCTCCTATGAGATTATTCCCTCTGAAGTAGAAAGAAAAAAAAGAAAATGAATTAATAATTATGGTCAGAGTAGAAAGGGTAAATTAAATCATTTATCAAATAAATTAATTTACTTAATGTATTCTCTTTCAACTCTTTCTGTCTTATGTAGCATGATTTCATAGCATGTGAAATCTTATGACTCTGGTTTAGAACTCAAGTTCATAAGTTTAAATTAAATTTTTACTAAGATATAATTTAAATTAATTCAAAATTTACTTAGATATAAACAAAATTTGAATATGATATTGTCATATCCAGTGATGTAAAAATATATATGACTTGACAATTGATTTAAGTTCGAATCTCCTCTTCCAATACTCAAAAAAACAAAAAAAAAATCGAATCGAGCTTCTATAAAATCAAACCAAAAAAAATAAATGCTGGTACTGTTCTGACTACTTTTAAATAATAATAATACAGAAAGCGACATCCATAATTTGGTTCCTTGGCTGAAGATAGCTAATGATTTTTCTGCTGAAAAAGAAAGAACAGAACATAACGTGGAATAGCAGGCGAACCATAGTAACTAGCAAGTTGGTGCCATGTGCTGGGCTCTCCAAACTGACCATCCTACTACCTAATGAACATATATAAACACAAACAGAGATGAACATTTTATTCCCAATAAAGTTATGAAAATGCTTCTATTCTATTACTATATGTGAGGTGCACAAAAATATTACAAATCTATTACACTTATCAAAGACGCCAAAACTAAACCAGAAAGCACAAATCGCTTTCGCTTTCAATGGAAGTAAAGAAAAGAAGCCTGTATAAAATATACAAGGGTTGTTATTTCAAGTTCTTTTCCTGCTCTACCGTATTTCCCCTGCCTCTTTTGGAGCTAAACCCAATTCTGCCTTCTACTACTGCTACATTTTCTTAAGTAAAGACTGGACATCCTTTGACCTCAATACCAGGAGCTGTTGGACATGAAGCCAAAGGACAATGATCAATTTCAGTACCCCACCACTTCAAATTTTTGCCTTCGTTTTGCAAAGCAAAGAACAATAGCACACCCATGAAAGCCGTACCGGCATCTAGAGCTGCAGACAGAACATAGTTATATTTCTGCCACCAGCGTTTGTGATATCGGAATACAAAGTAGTTGAAGATCATTCCAGTGATAAGCCAGCTCGCTATATTGGTTGGAGTTGCAGGTGGCATTCCAGCAAATCCATAAGATATAACTGGTATGTTAATCAGTGGAATCCATTTCTTTTCAGGGTACATTTTGCTTAGTATCCAAATTGGTACTGGCAAGAAAGCTCCAATAAGGAACAACCACACTAAATTCCGGTACAATCCTCCAGGTCCGAACAGTCTTTTTGGTCCAATCAGGCCCCAAATGACAGAAGCATCAAAAGTGACTCGGTATTTAGGACATGTCCAAGGACTTTCAGGATGCAGTGCGTCAACATCGCAAATGTTCTCGATATTCTCTAACATCCACCACGCAACTGCAAGATTGAGAGTACCAGCAACAAAAGTTCCCACCAACTGAGGACAAACAACAGCCAAACTGTCAGAATGGCAAACTAAAAACGCAAAATTTTCAAATTCTCAATAACTCAAGTATCTGAGATCCAATACCTGAGCCGCATACATGCTCCGCGGTGGTATTTTCATGTAATGACCAAGTTTAAGGTCAGATAAGAAAGAAAGAGCATGGATGGTGCTAGTTCGCCCATAAATCTTGAAAAGCAAGTTTGCAATTGGTTTTCCTGGTAGGATATATCCAATTATGAACTGTGCTATTATGTCATATCCTGGTTGCTGCATTGTGGACACAGGAACAATTATGAGGAAAAAAAATCATAGTGTGCAATTTGCTTCTTATTTTGAATTTAAGAAGCTTCCCAAGTCTAAGAGGAAAGGCCGGAGATATTATACCTGGTTGGTTGTTGCTTGAATGACACCAATAGGAAGGGTAACAAGCCAAGCCATTCCAAAGGCAAAGAGCATACCCCACCATGGCAATTGCACATCTTGCTTCCACACAAAGCATATCAATAAAGATAGGACGATGCTACCTATCAAAAGAATGTAGAACCACCATTCTGGGACTTGTTTGTAACTTTTCATCAATTTTGCATGAATATCCAATTTCACATTCTTCATTGCCGATCTACTTTGCCTCAAAATATCACTAGACAATGGAAGTTAATCATTGTGTCATTCTCCAAGGTTCCACTGTAAAAGGCATATGATAACTTTTACAAAATTTCATGACCATATGAAAAACTTGGAAATAGAAAGCAGCCTACCTTCCATGAAACAAGGCAACATGTGTAAGAGTTGCCGTAAACCTTGCAAATCCTGATCCAATCGACAGGGCAAACAGAGGGCTAAGATAAAGCTTGCTGTAACTATTATAAGCAGCAATGTTAAGGTCATAATCTGGGGTCAAGACCTTTGTAGTATCATACTTATGTCCAGTTCTAGTGAACAGCTGATTAGAAAATATCGGAAATTTCCGAGCATCGAAAGTGTTATACTTCCAATAACACAGAGGGACTATTATGTAGATAAACATGATAAAGCCAACCCCAACATTGACAATGGATGTCCAGGGTGTGACCAGAGGGCTGCCATGGTATGCTGAAATCCCAGCCCAATCTAAAGTGAATGCACCGATTCCAAGTCCATGATAACCTGACCCTATTTGTTGAGCTGTGATACTCTTAGGCCATGCCCAGCAGACCCATGAGAAAAATGTCAATATTGGGAACAAGTAGCCTGGGAGTGCATAATAAAGAAAGCTTGCTGTCAATGCTATAAGGAAGAATCGCATTCGAGTCATGCCTTTACTTTTTGGTTCTTTTTCATGGAGTGCCCTGTAGAGACAAAGTCAATAACATATAATCAAACGTATCCTGTGGAATACACTACAAGTCTTCGTATACATGAATCTAAATGCATAGATTATTCGTTCCGTGAATTCTTTTAGCAATAATCCTAAGCACTTTCATGACAAGAAAAGTATATAAAAGAAAAGAAAAAGGTATTCCATCATCCATTTGACAATCTTTTAATTGCTCTAGTGTTAAGCAATGTCCCCTCGTCGAATATTACAGCTATAAATAAAGCCAGATGGTCCATAAGACAAATTCTCGACTGATGAGCATGCTATTTTATCACATAACAAGTTAAACTTATGCCACTTGAATTTTCCACACAGGTTCACTTACTTGAACCAAATAAAAAGATACTTGATCAAGAACTATTCACACTGTACAAATCATGTTAAGATTGTGATGCTTTTTAAAGGTCTGTTTGTTTTACAACTAATTCTATCATGAAGATTATTCATCCATTGGATTTAAACTACGTGCAATCATTGAAAATGTTAAAGAATAAATTTATCATTGTCATCCCCTGAAAAGATTTTCAGTATTTGAAAAGGGACTAAAATGTGTATGCTGAATCTATGATCTTATATCAACAGAAAGTCTCAAAAAAAGAAAAAAAGAACAAAAAACAGCAAATTCATCTAACTGTGTCCAAGCAATCACTAAAGGTTTTTCTGAAACCAATTCTCCTACATTTTCTCATCAACCAAACAGACATCCTTATAATTACAAGGGAAAAATAAGAGCAAAGGAGGGAAAGAAAACAGACCTAAATAGCGAAACCTGGGCAAGATTTGAAGGCCACCACATCTCCACGGGATCAACCAGATATCTTCTAAGCATTCCAGCCCATCCATACCCCAATATCTGCATAGATCAAGCAAAAGAAAAGGAAATTAAAAAAAAAAAAAAAGAACAAAAAACAAAAGAAAATGAAGTTCTAATTTTAAAAAAACCCAAAAAATTTTTTTAGAAATGGATAAAAAAATGCATAGTAGGAACATTTTATAATCCAAAATGTTTAAAGAAAAATAAAGTAAGAAATGGTTAGAGACAAAACTAACTGACTCAGCTTAAAAAGCCTGTCACTTTTCCTTCCCAAACATAACAGATTCACAAAATACTCGAATTCAATAAAATGCAAATTAAAAAAAAAAAAAAGAAAAAGAAAAAGAAAAGAAAGAAAAAGGAAAAGTAAGAGAAGACACATAAATTAAGAAATATTGATTTCACCTGAGATGTCAAGACAATGATGAGCGCCAAAAGAAAATTGAGGCCCTGCTTATAATAAGCCTTCATAACAGTAATGGCACCAATTGAGTATGCATCACCCCCACCATAAGAAACTCCACAATTAGCAAAGATAGTGATAATCACATGCTCTTTGATGTTAAAAGGCCCAGGATTCAAAGTAAAACCATAACCAAAAATTTTATATTCTTTGCTAGGAAGAGTCCTCGCCATAAACTTGCCAATGGGCAAGACACCAATTTGCATGAGAATGGCTGAGATTGTGAGTGGCTGCGTACGGTAAGTGAAAAAGGTGTTCAGAAATATTAGAAGCGAACATGAGGCTAAACCCAGAAACCATGCCCGAAATGTCATCACCGGAAGTGTTGGGTCATCTGTTTCCGGCACCACCAACGCCACCTCTTCTATTGAACACCTCTCATGCTCCGTAGAGTCTCCGTTCGCAGCCTTTTCACTCTCCGTACCACCGTCGTGAGTCATGGTCGCCATTGATGAACAGAAATAAGCTTTTTATCTTTTTCTGCTTGTCTTTCTTGGTCTGTGTAGCTAAGAAAGGTACTTTCAAAGTGAAAGGTGTAGGTGAAGAGTGAGCTTGTTATATAGCGGAGATAGTGTGAATATTTCGTGACGACAATGCCCTTCATGAAATTTATATTTACGACTTGTTATGTCCCAAGTCTCCGCTGTGTCTTCGTGAAGAATGTTTAGCTCACCGTATTGACTAGCTGACTTAATTGTTGTTTATTGTAAGGACTATAATGCCCTTTTGTATATATTGACATGGCAGCCCTTGAAGAATTATTGAATTATTGAAGGAACACATTTTCCATACTGTAATAATTTATAAAAAAAAACCCTATTGTTTAGTGTAATTTTAAATTTGGGTACCCCAATCTTTATTTTTTCAGTATTTTAACGATTTAAAAGGAATTTGTTAGTTTTATTTTCTATAGAACAAACACTAATTACGAAGTTGTTAGTGATTAATTATAAATATTTAAATAATCAGTAGATTATAATGCAACACATTCTTGAAGTTGAAAATTTTCGGAGAACTTATTTTATTTTATTTTTTAAAATTATCATGGGCTAAATCATTAATTTTTTAAAATAATCTATTACTTTTATTATTATTATTATTGAAGTATTTATGAATAAAATAATATTATAGATTATATGGCATCAATGAATAGATAGCTTTTTCCTTTAAAATTATTACAATTATCTAACATAAATAAAATTAGGATTGACATTCAATCGATTCAATTCAAACTGAATCGAATCGATTCAATTGAATAAATTGAGTTTTTCTAAAAAAACAAAATTGAATTGAAATTGTGTATATCCAATTCTGATTGAATTATTTTTATTTTATTTTTAAGGTTTTTAAAAATAAAATTGAATTAATTTTTTTATTTTTCAATCGAAATTAAAATCAAACCTAATAATGCACTTAAGAAAAACAAACTTAATAATTTAAAAACTAACCCATCAATTCACTTTGATTTAACCAATTTGACTACATTATACCCAGCCCTAAATAAAATTCCAATTTAACCCCAGCTTTCGTCATTGGACTAAAACATGGCTGGCATTATTATTATTATTATTATTATTATTATTATTAGATGTTGATTTCTCTCCCAACAGTAGAAGAAGATGACAAGAGGGTCCATTTTTGAGCATTGATTCTCTCTTTTGCATGTGAAGGGTGGATGTTTATCCTATCCAATCAAACATTACTAGCCAGACATTTATGACCTTTTTTATTCTTTTTCTATGATTTCTTTTTATTCTATCTTTTTTAGAAATTGCTTGGATTTATTATCAATCAACATGATTTTTGGGTACGAACCTTTGACTTTGTTTTTCTGCAACACAAAGATAATATTACTATCTCCATTGTAGAAAGAAAGAGAAATGGGAACCATTCAGTATGGTGGACCCTCACACGAATGAATTACACATATCAGCTTCCTTTGAATAGACAACTCTGATGACGTAATGGTGACTGCACAATGTCAGAAGTTTTGCAGTTCTAAGTTATAACCAACCAGACAGAATCACTGTTGTCTGGTTCGGTTCAGTTCTTATTCAGCAAATTGTTTCTTTTGGTTCGAATATTTATTAATAAAACTATAATATTTCAATTCGATGATTATTCATATTTATTTGGTTCAATAATATAATTTTTAATATGAAATTATTTCGGTTATAATAATTCAATTTAAATCGATTTGATCAAACCGTATTTCGATCTCTATTTTCAAAAGAACTAAATTTTAATAGAAAATCAACCATTAAATTATGTTTATGATATAGATTTTTATTAACAAATTGGATATATACAAATGAAAAACACATAATAATGACAATGATATATATATATATTATATAAAATATAAAATGTTAATTCCTTTGGTATTATAATTATCCTGCTGGTGAACTTTGAGCTTTTTGTGGGGGAGTGCACGTTTCAGAGTTGATGACTAGCCATGCTCAATCATAAAAATTGGGGAAAAAGAACAAAGCTAGTTTGAACTTTCATGGGGAGGGCTCAGTTGAACCATACACTAATTATTTCTTTAAAAAAAAAAAAAAGGAAAAGGAAAGCCAAATATATCAAAATCAGGTACTATAATTTAATCCTACGTCTCAAAAAAAAAAAATCTCAAACTATAATAAACACCTTCATTTTATATATGAACATTGTTTATTTCACTTGCTTAATATTTCATCTATTAAATCCCTTTCAGAATATATATATATATATATATTTCATCTATTAAATATCTTTCATCATTTCAAAGTTTTTTAAAAAAATTATTTGATTTGTGTTTTTCTAAATTTCAAAGGTTTGTGGGGAAGGTTAAACTTTATTTTAACATAAATATCAACATATGATACGTGAGAATAAGTAAATTTTATAAAATTTAATAGCATAATTCGAAATATATGTTAAATTGTGCGTGCTCGTACACATATATACGTGTATAAGATAGAAATATATATGTGACTTAATAAAAACAAATTTAAAAATTTAGAATGATAAAAAAATAAATAAATTTAAAACTTATTGTTTAATGATTCTCAAATTTAGTAAAAAAAAAAACTATCTAGAACTTTTTTTTTTTTTTTGTGTAATTTACCGATATGCAGGATTTCATTGCATTTAATCATGTTCGGGCTTTGTCACAATTAAGACTCCTCATCCCTTCTACAGGTGCATTTAATGAGAATCGAAACCGATAGCTCTTCCCGACACATGCTCAGTCTGCGTTGTCAATTGAGCCACAAACCATAGGTTTTAAAAATCATATTTTTATTATAATTAATAGACAACTTGATCAAGTAAGGCATGATTTTGTGATTTATAAATTATTCTATTAACTATTAGATTAAAGTTTGTTTTCTAATATCATTATGTGCGATAAAGAAATATTTTATAATATAATTAATATTTATGTTTTGTATTGTGAAGAGAGACGACAATACTTCTCAACCTATTCTAAATGAGAAAAACTTTATTAGATTTTGATCGATGTTAGATTGTTTATTTGAAATGAATTCAAATAATTGATCTTTATAGAGATTATTTTAAAATCTATTAAAATATTTCTAGAAATTAAAAATTTTAAGCTTAATTATAAACTGATTTATGTATGTATATGTTAATATATTGATCTTCTTGCAAGAATTCGAGAAAAAAAATTTATTTTATCTTTTCATATATCAGTAGTAATAATATATTAGATATTTAAATTCTTGAAAATAATTGTTTATTAAAATAATAATTTTATTTTTAAATATTATATAATATTTTTATGCGCAGCGCGCAACGCAACTAGTTATTTGTGATAGAGTAGAGCTGCATAGTTAATAGTTTAATTGTGAATCAATCTTTTCCTAATTTTGCTAGGATAAATTGAGCTTTATTGTTTATCTCTTTTATAAGTTTACCCTTCTTGTTTATGTTATTTTACTAACTGCACAAAATGATAGTTTTAAGTTTTAACGGAAACGTTCGTCTCGGTCGAAACAGTCAAGATTCTGTCGTTTCATTTCGTTTTGTAACTCTTTATTAATATACGAATAGATGGTATATAGTTAATTAATTAAAGTTGTCAGTTCCAGAAGAAAACGGAATTGACAACTAAGCATTCATATGTGCCTATAAATATATATTGTAAGTACTTAATTTTTATAAGGCAGGCTTAACTAAGCATGGGATACCTAGGACAGTAAACTACTATTGCTAAATTCTGGTGAGCTCAAGCTAAGCTAAGCTCTAATAAACTTGATTCAGATAAAATTTTATCTCGATTTCAAACTTTGAGTCTGATCTCAGCTTGGATTTGAGTTTGGCTTGATATTATAAATGAACGCGAACTCGAAATCACTTCAAGATTTATAAATGATCTAAACTCGAATTCGAGCTTAAATTTGATTGATATGAATAGTAGAAGATATAAAAACTATAGAAAATGAATACATAATTGCAGAAAATAAAAAAAATTTTGCAAAGTAATATAGTTTTTTTATTGAGTTATCATTTGTAATGCTTTAAATTTAAGCAATATAGTTTTTTTGAAAGAAAAATTATTTGTTTATTGAGCTCAAGCTTCGCTCAACAAACTCATCAACCCAGTTAGAGTAAGTTTTTCTCAAGCCAACATGGATTGAGAAATATTTTAAATAGGTATTTTATTTGATTATTAATATTTTATTTGTTTAAAAATAGGTCTACGATAAAAATAATAAAATCATTAAGGAAATTTAATATGAATATTTTAAAACAAATTTTAAACAAACTTGAGGACAGGGTGGGTATTAAAAGTTTGGACGAATGTAGGTAGTTCATAGTTATAAGGAAATTCCTATTTGCAAATCGGTTAAAAAGCTAACTTTATAAAATTTCAAGAGCAAAATTCTTAATTATGAAAACCAATACATATATAATATATTATATTAAATTTCAGGGGCTATTTTATAATTAATTTTAATTAATTGTACGAAAGCAGTAACTATTAACGAATGGCAAATTCGTCATTCTAAATAATTTATAATACTTTGTGGGAGGGTCAATTTAGTGAATTCATGGATATTAGCTTTGGAAAGTGTTATACTAATGCAGAGATTCAGTTAACGCATCTGGGAAGAAGGTAATAGCCACTGCTTTACAAACGCGTGGGAAAATCACGAGCTGCTCAACGACTGACACACTTTGTCTCCGTCTTAGCAAATGCCACGTTGGCTATCCACGTGGTTAGTGTTCGGGACCCACATTAAAGTTTCTATTTTCTATGAAAGGGGTCCTACTGTTGCTTACTAAGTTTCCCACGTAGGACAAAAGCACGTGTTTTTCTCACGTTGTCGCGAGAAGAGACAAAGGGTTATGGAGATCCACCTGGCATATCATTCTAACCTGCCTGATTTGCTTTGTTTATTTTTATTGCTTAATAAAATAAGAGCCCACAAAATCATGAAAAATTCTTTTATTTGTGCACTTTCTATGATTGTAAATTATTCTTTTGAATTATTAACTTCAAAAAAGGAAACTTTTGCATTATCTTTTTACTCCTTTTGTCTATCCAATAAAAGGAGTTAGATCTTTTTATTTATTTATTTATTTTCACTCTTTTAACAAAATAATCTTTATAATTTATTTTTATTTTATTTCACGTGCACCTTATTAATAAATCTCAAAATGAACAATCAATTATAATAATAAAACTTTGAAGGAGCTAGACTTTAAAATTTGAAAGGGCCAAAATAAGTTTTTCAAAAATTAAGGGACTAAAGTGAAAAAAAAAATTTGTACTAAATTATAAAGTGAAATTTAAAAAAATTTTGGAGTTTGGGGACCGTTCTACCCGTTCCGCCTCCCTCCACCCTTGAATAAAACACTAATTATGAAAATTATTTATCTACCTCAGTAGTATATGGATGGCTAATAAATATTAATTATTTAAGAAATATTTTATTCTTTTTTCGATGAATGTTCAATAATACCCTTGTTTATTCTATGTTCAATAATACACTAATTAAAACTCTTGCAATACAAATATAAAAACTGATGACTGTTACTCTTAAATTAAGAGTCTATTTGGTAAAATTAGTGTAGCTGTGAACTGTTTTAATAATTGTCAATTATTTTTATTAGTGGTTGGTTAGCTGTAAAATATTAGTTGTTAGCGGTTTTATATAGCCATTTAGAATAAAATATTCGGTACAAATAACTGTTTGATCAGCAGTTTAATATAAAATGACAAAAAATGTATAAAAGTGAGGAATAAGGTAAAAATAAGTGATTAGTATTCGTGTCATAAAGAAATTATAAAATGTAATCGTTAATGAAGATAACATTTTATAAAACACAGTGTCTAACTCTAAACATTAAGAAGATATTTTATTACCAAACGCTATAATTAATTAAGATAGTATTTTAATCCTATCAAAACATTAAACATGCACTACTTCAAACGCTACTTCTGCCTAAGAAAACAAAAAAGCTATAATATATTTTTCATAAAACAAGACCTTTCCTCGTAATTTTCTAGATGGTGCTTTTCTTAAAAATTTTAATTATTTCAAGTTTATATTAGAGATGTTTGATTTAGCTGATTCGGAGTATAATAGCTAACCCATACTTAACAATTATATTATATATTTGCAAAGAACTATAATTAGCATATGACATTTTATAAAAGTCTTAATCACTTACTCAGACTCTATCAAATTGAGCTGCATATTTATATTATATTTAAATTTTATTAACTTCATAAAAATACTTATTAACATTCATTAACTATAATGCCATAAAATTATTATCAAATGATATAAATAAATAAGCTGATATAAATAAATAAATCAAATGAACCTTAAATCAACTATAATGCCACCATACTAATTAAGAGTCATTAAAAATTATATTATACACACTATTTTTTTTTTCAAATAATTTTTTTTTTTGAAATATAAATTATAAACTCAGTGCCAAAAAAAATCCGTAATTTCAGTAAAATAATCTGAAAATACGATAAATTTTGACCATCAGATTGAAAGATAATAAAGTAGCATAACGATAAACATTAGATGTATACAATGAATCTAGAATACCACAAGCTGTACAGTGGTACTCTTAAAGAGAATAATATAGAGTACTATTACAATACACGAAGAAGGCAATGCATCAGAAATTCAAGATAAGAGCACTTTAGGTGAAAGACAGAAAGTCTACTTTGCTGCACAATTGCAGAAATCCAATAGTTGAAAACAAATATTTTGTTTCATTTTATAAAATTCAAGAATTAAAATTTTCTCTTTTTTGGTTTATACAAGTTTCTTTACACTCAAATTAGACTAATATTTAGATAAAGTCCTCTAACACCATATTTATTTGAAAAATAATTTATTTTTATTATATCTGTCAAATATTAAGAATTTATTCGGCAAAATTAGCTGTTTTGGTTCTATTTTAATAGCATTTAGCTATTAGCTATTTTGGTAGCTTTTTATAAAATGCTTTTAGCCAAACATTACATGATTTAATTTTTCATAAAACACTATATTAATCTCTAGAAGTTAGTTCAAATGCTATGCTACTAAACACTATAAAAAGTAACGTTTAACATTTTAACCAATAAAATTCTAAAAATTATTTAAAAAGTAGTTGTTGAACGTAACCTTAAAAGTCCTTAAAGTTCATATTTATTTATCTATTTGTTAGTGTAATTAAAATCCATGAGTTTTTTCACATATTATCTAAAAAATAAAAATATTAAAAGAAAAGGAGATATGTTTCGTTTCATCATGCCAAGATGGAAAAAAAAAAAAAAAAAGTCATTGACATCTTTTTCTTGTGGGGTAAGGAAGGCATGGACACGTGCGAAGCCAAAACTAAAGATGAACTACAAACCCATCATTTTCAATAATGGGGGGACCCATTTATACAGGCGTTGACTGATACCCAACTTTCTGAGCAGTCACTTGTCACTTGTTTATTCTTCTTCTCCTTCTTTTTTTATCTTCGTTTCACTTGACGTTCTGTACCATTGTATGGTAGACTTAATCAGCAACAAGTGCCAAATCGTACACGTACTCTTGAGTATTAACATGCGCTGCTCCTTGTGGGATATTTTAGTATTGATATTATATTTTTTATTTTTAAAAATAAAATAATAACATAATATTTTTTATCTAACAATACGAGTGTTTGAATAAGTTTATGTATTAAATAATACAATTCTTGTGCTCGATACTCTAAACTTTTTTAATGCAATCCGGTATTTCATTCCTTAAAAATTCCACATTAACTTCTAATTTATCTTAGACATCCTTCTTTAACAGTGATAATTTAAAAAAAAAAACTCATCTATAGCACTCGTGAAGAACATAGACAAAAGAAGGAAAGAATAGAGAGGCTTTAGACCTGAAACCACTTTGATTAGAGCCTTAGACCTGAAATCACTCCATTGTTTAAGCGAGTAAGAGAACAATACATAATTGCAATTGAATGAGATATTATGTTACTTATTGCATAGATATTGCATTCTTGGATAGGGAGTTTGATCCCCTTTATATAGAGATAGAAAGAACTTGATTATAATTATAATTGGCATTCTTGTTGGATGTGTATTTGGAAGTGATGAACCGTCAATTGAGTGTTCATAGTAGAAATCCTTGTTGGATATGTATTTGAAAATGATGGACCGTCAATTGGTTGTTTACAAAAAAAATAGAAATGAAATCTCCTAATTTTATTCTGATTCGATACAAAATATAATAAGGCTGTATATATAAATTACTGTTAAGTTCCTGATAAATATTTATATTCTATCAAATAGCATATTCTTACAATTAACCATAATCATGAGGAAACAAAATAACAGCAATTGTATGATGTTTGTCTTCTCTTCTTTTTTTGAAACTTGGTTTGTCTTGTCTTCTTTGATACTATAAAATAACTAAACTAAAAGAATAAAGTTACTTCATAAACAAATATCATTAATTAGTAAAACTTTTGTAAGAGAGGTAGCAAACATTCACACTCTTCATGGAAATTATGTATTTTACAAATTAATTTCTTTTATATTTAATATTTCAAGAGATAATTCGTATTAACAAAATACACTCCTTCGTTCCAACATTATAGTCTCATTTTTTTTGTGTCCCAAAATAGGTCTATTTATATTCTGGAAATATATGCTTTTCACTTTCCCATAATTCTCTTATATAATAATGCGTACAAATAATTGATATTAATTGAATTTACTAGATAGTGAAAAAATTCTTAAAATAATTAATTTTGAAATCTTGCTATACTAACTAATTTATCCCATTTTGAAAGTTTCAAGGAATTAATATACAATGTTTAAGGTTGTATACATGGAAAAGTAAAAAAAATATAGTTAAATTAGTTTTTTTTAAGAAATCAAACTAGAAATTTTATTAAGTGGAAATTGTATATAAATATGAGAATAAATCAATATGTTTCTATTTATTTTGTATAGAAAGTCTAATAATAAACCGCTTATACGGAAAATAAAAAAAATACAATTTCGATTTAAAATATCTGATTAAGTTGACAGAGCATAATATTTGTGACATGGGTGATCGCTTACTCCACTTGGTGGCTATACTGTTCAACTCCATGGTCTTTTTAGAAGTCCGATTTGGTTACCTTCAAATTTTTTCGTTTCATTGAAGAGGAGATCTGCACTTATTTTTACATAACTATCCAAATAATAAAAGACACTAGACAAAATTACTATAATGGTGATAACAATAACTCAAAACTAGATCTGAGAACAAAATCCCAATATATGAACAACAATAAATCTTGATATTTGGGCGACAATAAATCAAATATGTATACAGATCCGATGATTATTTACAAAAAATAAAAATAAAAAACTAAAAAGGTAAAGGAGTGACCACTAGCGAGAGCTTATTAGTGGCCACCTGTTGAAGAAGAAAAGAAAAGATAGCTTTTAAGTTTTAGATTTTGAGTGAGAGACACTATTTGGATGGATATGTTAAATTAGTTTAACTAACTATTTATGGACTAAAATGATAGTAAAGGCTATACAAAAGGGATAATTCTCCCCACAAATAACATTCAATAAAATTATAATTATTTTTATGGTAGAGAGGATTTTAACTCGAGATCTCTCATATCTAAAAAATTTTAGTATCGACTCAACTTACGTTATACGGAAAAAAAAAGAAAAAATATGGAAAATTGGAACCATGCCGGGACACGAAATTTAAAAATAATTGTACCTGGAAAAACAATTTTTTTAGATGAAAAAACAAATATGCACAAATGTTCATATTTTCAAAATGCAACTGGATGTTTACTTATTTGGTATTATTATATTGTAGAGGTCTATCTACTTTTCTTGCTTGTAGGAATGGAGCTAGGACAGTTATTTTGGGTAATTTTTTAAAACTTTTAAGTAGACAGATATAATTTTCTAATTTTGAAGAATCAAAATGTAATTTTTACAAGAAATGTTTTTAAATTTCTTAGGGTGGCCCAGGTCCCCTTAGGCCTCCATCAAGCTTCACCCTGCTTGCTTGGTTTAAGTGAAAAAAGAAAGGTAGAAAATTCTGCAATTCCTATTTTTCTTTTGTTGAAAATTCCAATATTTCAGAAAACATAATAAATCTCACTTCAATATAAAGAGGGGAGAGTATACTTCATTTTAATAATTATAATTCTCTAACTTTTAATATTTTTCTAGTTTATGATATTTTAGTTTGAGAGTTTGGATCATATACTAAATATTGTTTTTGAATAGAGATTACTTCAACCTGTAATGTGAAATTACTTTAAAAAATAAATAAATCAAGTGTTGGATTGGATCCCAAATAATTATTAGATGTCAATTGGTTTGGTTAATAAAAAATAAAATCAAACAAAAAATAGTGAAGGAAAACAAATAAAACAAGTGACATTGATTGCTATAGATAATAAGGCATCCAAGTAGCTAACTTCTACTTGACAATCAAATTGGTGAGTTCACATTTGGACTGAAAACCCTATTTTAAGAAAAGAATTCCTGGTGTTTGGATACAGGCCTTGTCATCTATCCCACCAAGCAAAAGAAGATTGTTCACAAGTTATTATCCATCATTTCATATGAACTTAAGGATTTGACAAATATCAACTTGTTGCTTGGACAATTATACATTGTTCCCCTTCCGTTAAGTTTCTAATATTAAAAAATAATTTTTTTCAACATTTTTGTAGAGTAAGTTATAAGCCACTAAGCCAAGCCAATAAAGTTTCTAAAATTGCAAAGTCATTTCACCAGAAAAAGGTTCAACAAAAAATGTTACGTTGTAGCCAGCTACCGTGCGTAGTGGCGAAAAATCGAGGTTTGCCAGAATTGAGCAACTTCCATCCCTATTTGCTTGGAATATCACAGAGAGTCCATTTTCGTCATTAATTTAAGGACTTGATAAGCCACTGCATCAAAAATAGCCTCGATAACCACCTCACCGCCACTATTCATAGTGGCTCTACCATGCTTCAACCAATTCCCAAATCAATGAAGGGCAAAACTCAAAAGATGGCCAGAACTTAATAGAGAGTCATCACGCAGCCCACACTCGCTGAGAACGGGTTTGTCAGAACCCATAACTGTTTTAAGGACCAAATTTTCAAGCTTCGCTTATATCACACAGTTCAAAATCGAACAACTTGTAGTCAAAATATTTATCCTCGCGTTAAGCACTTAAATCTAGAGCATAAGATCATCGGAACCCATTGCTATTTGGTTGGACACAGAACAAAAATGGGGAGAGAGGCTATAGGCATTGAGAGAAAGGGAAAGGAGATGAGAAAGAGAAAATGAATTTCTCTCTCTTGATCCCACAGGCTAAAGATTGATCCGATTCGATTTGAAACTCAGTTCGGTTTAATTTCGATTTACAAAAGATTCATATTGGTTGAAGGAGCCTTATTGGCTTGTTTAAAATCAATAGCTTAATGGCTAATCTAGGTAAATGTGAAAAAGAAAAAAAGACATTTTAATAGTAAAAACATGGCAGGAGGGAAACCATATATAATTTTCTTTGTTGCTTCGCTATAAGCTAATTGCTTGAATTTACTTAGGCATGACGGGTTCAATGAATCGCCGATTCCAGTTCATGGAACTGACAATTTAAAAATTTTAAAATATTAAACACGAATCAACCCTTGAATTGTCGGTTCCAGTTCCAGCTAGTTCAGTTTCCAGTGATATGAGTATTAATTTTTTAAACAAAATAAAATTTTGATTCTAAGGCATTTTTTTAAAAAATTAATATGAATTTTAAAAAAATATTGGTAAATTTATTTTAAATAACTTTTAGAATGCTTGTACTCATATAAGCAATAAAATTCATTAATTTTATAAAATAAATAAATAAATTATCATTTTATTTTATCTAAATATTATTAATTAAATAAATTATTAGAAAAATTAAAAATGCTTCAAACAATGTAATTTTGAACTAAGTAAAATATTTAAAGGAAAAAATGTTAAACTCCCACTTGTATTAAACAATATAATTATATACTAAATTTTATAAAAAAAATACTAAGTGATTATAATTTCAAAAATAAAAATATAAAATTTTCGATTCGAACCGCACAGGAACCGCCCGTCAGTTCCGGATCGGTTCAGATTCAAAATTTAACATTCACATGAACCGATAATTTCAGTTCATCTACAGTACGGTTCGATTCCAGTTCAAACTGAACCTGTGGCCATGCCTAAATTTACTTGTGTGGTAATTTAGGTACACAATTTTTCACATTACTTTTAATTTTCCTTTTTCTCATTGAACATTACAATTTATAAAATTTTTTTTATGGAACATTCAACTTGTAAAGCATTTATCCGCTAGTTAAAAATGCGAAAATTATTATTTAAAAAATATGAAAATATAGTTTCAAACGTTATAATAATCAACGTAAAATTAATATTTTACATATAAAAGTAAAAAAAAAAAAATTATTGTTGCTATTTGTGCAAAGAAATTTAAAATTATCAAAATTTATAACTTTAAAGATATAACAAGCCTCCCATAAAGTTAGAATGCCACAGAATTTTTCGTATAAAAAGTATAAGGTGAATTTATGGATTTGACTTACATTATTTTTCTTTCTTTTTCCCCACTTTCGAAATATATTAATTTTAATTTTCATAAAATAGATTTTAAAATTTTTTTCTGAGATATTTTGGAAGAAAATATAATTTAGAATGTCACGATTTCTTAATCTGATTAATAATTATAAACACGATTATTTTCATAAATTCATTAAATGATAACTCAATATAAGAGAAAGAATAAACCTGAAACTTTTAAGTTCTAACACACCACTTTTCTAAGTCCTAAAATATTTCATCCAGAAATCACAATTTTGATTATCCTCATTGGGCTCTCAGGTGGCCGAAAATCTATTTTCTACAATATCATTATTAAATTATAGATTATTAGTGTAACCTAGTAGTAAGTGCATATACGGTTTCACTGTAGGTTAGCTTTGAATCCCCTCTCCCCTAATACTCAATATATATATATATATATATATATATATATATAAATTATTTTATTAAATAGAAGATGAATTAAAATATAATGTTTTTTATTTTATAAAAACAAAATTGTTAATTAAAAATTATAAAAAAATTAGTCTTTTAGTAAATTACTAGTTCAATATATTCAAGAAAAAAAAAAAAACAAATACTGTACGGTTTTTCACTTCCTCATTTTCAATGTTTATGAATTTTTTGAAGGCCTTCTGTTAACTATTGGGTGTTTCATTTTTTTTTTTAAATCAAACTAGAATTTCATTAATTGGAAACTGTATACAAATTTGGGATATATATCAATATGTTTCTATATTTTTGTATACGAAATCTAATAATAAACCACTCATACAAAAAATAAAAAAAACACAATCTTGATTTGAAGTATCTAATCGAGTTGACAGAGCATAATATTTGTGTTACAAGCAATCGCTTGCTCCACTTAGTGGCTATTTATGGCCACTGTTAAACTCTATAGTCTCTCTATAAGTCTGATATGATTACATTCAAATTTCTTTCTTCTATTGGAGATGAGATATGCACTTCTTTCTGCATAACTATCCAAATAATAAAATATGCTAGACAATAACTCAGAACTAAATCTGAGGACAAAATTCCAATATATGCATAACAATAAATCTCAATATGAGCGACATTAACTCAGATTTATTTACTAAGGATTATTTGTAAAAAACCAAATAAAAAAAGAAAAGGGTTGACCACCGGTGAGAGTTCATCCATGGCCACCTATAGAAGAAGAGAGGAAAGGTTTTAGGTTTTCAGAAAAAGCGAAATTGTATGAAATTGTATGTTTCTAAGGAGAGAGAGAGAGAGAGAGAGAGAGAGAGAGAGAGAGAGAGAGAGAGAGAGAGAGAGAGAGAGAGAGAGAGAGAGAGAGAGAGAGAGAGAGAGAGAGAGAGAGAGAGAGAGAGAGAGAGAGAGAGAGAGAGAGAGAAAAGAGGTTTAGAATATTCAGTGTTTGATTATTTTTAACATGACTAATTCTTTTAAGACATGCATTCCACAACGTCATTACTTAGTTTTTTTATAATAGTAAAATTATATATATATATATATATATATATATATATATATATTAAAATTATAATTTATTTTTCAATTTCCTAATCATATATTTTTCAATTATAATTAATATTACAATGAAATATTAAATATATGCTTTTTTTTTTTTTGAATATGGGGATGGAAATTTGAACCTTAGTCTATTATTAGGTCGTTTATTATTTATCAATAGATTATACATTGGTGTAATTAAATATATAGTTTTAATAAATGTAAAATTAAAATTTTCAATCATCCATTTAAGAACTTTAGAATTATAAGAAAATATTACATACATTTTAAAAAAATTCATATTCTTATCACTCTCTTAATTAGAATCCTTTAAATTAAAATTATATATATTTTTCATTTTATTTATCTCTCCTAATTAAAAATCTTTAAATTATAATTGAATATTATAATCAAATATTAAATATATATTTTAAAGACATACAAGCTAAAATATTTTAGTTGTCCAATTTAAAATTTTCTAATTACAATCAAATATTATATATAACGTTTTAAATTAAAATTTTAAAATATTCGTTTTCCTTATCTCTCCTAACTAAAATCTTATAAATTTGTAATTATATATATATATATATATATATATATATATATATAATATTTTTCAAACAAAATAACACATTTTTGAACAAATATAAATTATATTAAATCAAAAGTTAAATTAATATTTAGTATCGAAGTTTGACTTTAATTATTATTCAATTTCTATATTTTAATTAAGTAATTGGATTATTCTTAACTTTTGAATTTATTAAACTATTTATTCCTTCCTCATTTTTATTATTACTAGTTTTTTTATGACATGCGTTACACGTTTGACTATACTCGTTATTCGTATTCATTCAATTTTTGCATCACTACTTACTTTTCCTTGTTATTTATACTCTTTTTTTATTTTTATTTTTTAATATCAAATATTAATTATAATTTATAATTTAAAGTTTTATAATGTTAAAATGTAATTTCATTTGAGAATTTTTTCCTTTTTAGAAGTATATCTTTTTTAAAAGAAAAAATATATCCAATCAACTCAGACAAACATAAAAAAAAATCTTAATAAAAAGAATATATTTTTTCTTTTTTTTCTATGTCTTTCTTAAATAAAATATTTTAAATTATAATCAAAATAGAATTAAATATTTAAAAATTATGAATTTTCAAAAGTCTGATTATCATATATATTTATTAAAAATAAAATTTTAAAATACTTAATTATCTATATGTGTTTATTTAAAAAATAATTTTTATAAATTTTATTCAATCAATTAATAGAATATAATTTTTTAATTAATTATGATTAAGATTACTCTAAAATATTCTAGATCTTCAGCTGTAGAAGGACATGAATCACACTTTTTAGATAAAAAAATTAAATAATTTAGTCCATCCAAATGCTAGGGAGGATCTAATTGTTTAGTCGAAAAACAAACAAATGTATCTTTCACATTTTTTGCACTCGAACCCAAAACTTTGTAAGGACTATTGGTCCAGCCTCATGCAATATAGAAAAAGAAAGGAAGGATTGGAATATCTTGAATGTCCCTTCTAAAGATTGATTCACTTTTTTCTTTTTTTTTTTTTTATTGTTTTTTATTTTTTATAGAGATTGCAACCTAATAAATTAAAAACAAATATTCAGTCTCTACCTTTCAATCTCGGCCGTGGTACCATCCCACACCCACTACCACCGCGGCCACCACCACCACCTTGAATGAGACTTGACAATGTCCATTGAACCCTTCATTTCTTTCCTTGTATAAGTGGTCTTGTGGTCCATCTCCATGCCTTGTACTCTCAAAAGCTGCAACCTCAACAACGTCCCCCTTATTATTAAACTTTGGAACGTCAAAATACTTGTTCTTTTGAAATGGTTAAAGTATCAATTTTAACTCTTTTATTTTATTTTATTTTTGGCTTAATTAAATTTATCTCACAATTTGCGTATCGTTCTTTATTTTTGATATAAGGGATTAGTTATTTTAGAAAAAGAAAGCTAAAAGATAAATATGAATGGAGAAAAATTATTTAGATTAAAAGTACAAACTTATTAATTTAAAAATTATATTTTAAACCCGTGTATGTTATTATGTATTTTCTATTTAATCAAATAAAAAAATGATTGGACTTATATCATATATGGTCTTTCATTCACGATTATTGGAGAATAGACCAGTCATTGAATCCAACGTTTGTTGTGAAAAAAGTATGTGTATGGATCTATATAGATTATCATGTGCTTTAACAAAATGAATAAAAAAATATTTTATTAAGTAAACAATGTATGTTTACTGAAAAATGCCGAAAAAGAGAAAGAAAAGAGAGAATCCAAGAAGAAAGAGCTGAGAAATTGAGAAACTCAATTTATAATTTTAGGAAATTTCGATTTTAATTATTGGATTAATTGTAGAAAATGAGTAAAACTTTGCTCAAAAATTAAATCGAATCGAGTCAATTAAAGATTCAATTAAGTGCTATATATATTCCGATTTCAGTTCGATTTAGGAAAATAAATAATTTGGTTTCAATTTTATCGAGTTACTTTGATTTTGACTATATTTTAATAGAATGAAATTGTTAAAATTTAAACTCTCTAACTTTACATTACTAAAGAGTGAGATGAGATGACAAAGTTCATTCTCTTTTAATTAGAGGTATTGAATTTGAGACTTGGATATGATTCTTTGAGAATCTAGTAAAGAGCACCTTATCCTCTTCGTGGATCTATCCGGAGTCAACCTGAATTAATTAACTCAATGTACTTCGGATATCGGACGGTTTAGAAAAAAAAAAGAAAGTAAACTATTTGTACCTACAATGGCAATATGCTAAAATAATTAGAGGGTAGAAAAGTTCATGAACAAATTATTATAGGAATGAGCCAAAATTGATATGTGTAGACCCTCCAAATGAGGTGTGTCTGAGTGGTTACAGTTTGCGCACCGTGTGAGTGGAGATTCGGCCATTTTGGACGGCGCCAGCTCAAGATTCTTAGACCAATACCTTGAGACACGAGTCACGTTTTTATAATCGAGAATGTGGTTCTTGGCTTTCTCAGATTACAATGAACTAGGTTTGGCCTTTGTGACATTAACCTCACGAATAGTAGAAATTTTTAAGTAGATTTATCATATTAGTTATAGACCTTTTAAATAAAATAAAATCAGATCAGCAATTTACTTTTTTCTCATTTTATATTAGTAAATTTTATCTTTAATCAAACGGAAAACAAACCGTTGATGTGGCTGTATTTCATTGGATGAGACTATAGTTGACGTAGTAAACTAAATCTACCTAAAAATTTCTCTATAAATAGGATCTTAAGATAGTAGCACCAGGTAGACAATATAAATTTCTTCAAGTAATTTAATAGGCTTGAGTTAAGATCTAGTTTTCCTCAAAATATTTCCATCAACAAAGATTTGGGGAGATCAAACTACACTTGAGGTAGAAAGTCATCTCTAGAGTAAAAAAGGAAACAATATTTGGTTCCATGTAATTATAGAGTTATGAAGTTTGAATTACTACTTTTAAACCTTAATCTTTCAAATTAGATCACATTTTAATTACAAGATTTTAAATTTTAATTATATATTAATCGATCTATGCATTATTATAAAATTTTTTTAAAATAAAAGATAAAATTATTAATCATTTTTGTTCCCTTTAGAACTTTTACTTTTAGTAGATAATAGGGTATTATTGAAATTATGGCTTTTAAAAAGAATAAAAGTCGAAGCATCTTTTACGAAGCATCAATGAAATAGTGTCTACCAGACAAAGTGAGTGGCCTAGTGGTAAAGACGTTGATCATCCATCTGCGAGCCACAAATAAGGGGTTAACTATGTATCTTAATTAATAAAACCTATGAGCATATTAATTAAACTATATAAATAATATCGATAAACATATTAATAAAACTTATCTTTTTTTTTTTTTTGTTTGATATTAAACTGTAAGCAATTTGATCGCATAAGACATTCATATAATTGTCAATTTTTGATGGAGTTTCTTTTTGCTAAAATGTCATCCGTATTACTAAATGTATTAGGTGCCATAAATTTAGGATTTTGATTAAAAAATAGAGAAGACAATAAAAGAAGAATTAGAAAGAGAGAATAGTAATTGTGATTATTATATTGACAACACACTAATTAGGAGGTTGCATATACAACATATACTCACAATCAAAACTTCAAGTCACATAAAATAAAATAAACATTTTGAATAATCAGTGAAAACAAAAAGCAGAAAGATATGTTATTTAACAAAAAAAGAAAAAATACAATAAAAGACGGTTAGCTCATGTCAATAGATAGAACAATAAACAAAAAAAAAAAAAAAAAAAAAATCAAAGTAGAAAAATAATGCCTGACAATATGAGAAATTTTATGCATTACGATCTTTTTTTTTGTTTTCAATTGTCAAAAAAATTGGACATTTTGATCTTCTTTAAATAAAAGAAAGAAAAACACATAAACACAAACATATAATATAGTTATGTTAGAAGAAAAACGAGATAAGAGATAGATTACGATTATTAATGTTAAGTTATTTTAATCTATTTTATATAAAATATTCACATTGGGTTGAAAAAAGCTTTTACAATTAATTGACGGAATCAACAACGGATTAAGAGTTTAATTAACTATTAGTTGCTGATTAGAATTCTTACTAAATGTTTCTACTCTAAATGTTGTGTTGAGTTTCAATAAACAACTGAATCAAACTATTTGTGAACTATTCGAGATTCGACTCGATAAAAGCTCGGCTCGATTCAAATCTGTTTTCTAAATGAACCAAGCTTAGACAAAATTTTAGACTCGTTTAAATAAACGAACATGTTCGTGAATGGGCTCATCTAGTAAGTTCGTGAATGGACTCGTATAGTAAATTTGTTCGTTTAATAGGCTCATGAACGAGCTCATTTACAAATTTATTTATACTTATTTTTATTTTATTAATTATAAATGTATTATTTTTATTAATAATTATTTCAAAATTATTATGGTAATAAATATATTGCTAAATTAAGATATCATTTTAGTCATTGATTAAAAACATACAAGGAAATGATATTATTAATCAATAATTAGATAATATTTTAAAATAGAAAACACATTCTCATGTTAAAACTACATAATTTTGAATTGAATCTAATTAAAGTTATATATATAGTCACATTCACATATACTTTTTAATATGAATTATATATAATTATAAGTAATATCATTATATATAGGGTTTCTTTTCTATCAATAATGATCTAGTATTTCAATTATAATTAACACTCTAATAGATAATAATAATAATAATATAAACACATGTAAGATCACTATATTGTGATATATAACACATTTGCTTATTAATTATGATAATTAATATTATAATTTTAAGAAATAGTTTTATCATTATCACTGTTTTAATTATCATTAATATTTTAATTATTATAGTTATGTGTTTCTAATATTATTCTAATCATAATATTTTAAATAGGAATATTATTCAAACAAATATATTAATTATAAAACTTTTCAATTATAATTATATCTAGTATCACAATTATTATTATTATACTAAGTAATATTAGAATTATACCTTATAGCAATAGCATGCTAGGTGGTAATAGGTACAATATATAATAAATATTATAAATTTATAATTATATGTAATAATATCAATATTTTAAAAAATAGTCTCAATAGTGTTTCTAATTATTACTAGTAGATAATAAAATAATTATTATATGCAATAATAAAAAATTTATTAACTAACTATTATGGAGCTCGAACTCAAGCTACTATAAACGAGCTTTGAACGAGCCTGAGTTCAAATCGAGCTTGAGTTTAATATTCTTCAAAAGAGTCGAGCTCGAGCTTTAAAATGCTAGCTCGAGCTGAACTCAAACTTTTTTCAGCATTTCACAAATTAAACCTGAACAATTTAAAGTTAGGTTTGGTTCGATTTGTTTACAGCCTCGGTTTTTTTATAGCCGTACTATATATATTTATCCGTGATTTGTAATTTGAATAGAGAATTGCTTTCCATTTTAAGTCTTTTATGCTATTTCTCTGACTATTCTATTGCAGAATCAATATAACCAGTTAAAAAAAAAAAAAATGCTATAAAACACAACCACATGGAATAGAACAAACTCAAACAACCGGCTACGGCTAGTGGTGAGTTGATTTGGTGGAGGCACATGAAATGCATGAGTCTACAGCCCCTAGATTTATGAACTATTTCGTTGTTTTTATTTTCGTGTTTGAAATTTTATACATTGTTGAAATTCTTTTTGGCTTTTGAATTATTTAAATTTCAATTTACAATGGGTCAAGCTGAGGACTGTATACATATTGCGATATATTGTTTGGTTGGCAAGAAAATAGATTGAAAAATTAGTAGGAGCACTAGCACAGCCAAGGGTCAATACTGGAGGCAAAAAGAAAATTTGTGTCAAAATCAAAGGGGTTAAAGATATAGGGCAACATGCAAAACGGTAAATCTTGACATTGTAAATAATATATATTGTGTTAAATACCCAGATATGGGTCTCACTTTTTTCTCTTTTTTTTTTTTTTTTCAGTTAACCATAATTTTGAAAGTAGATTAAAATTAAAATAAAATATGCAATTTGGAATACTCAATGAACAAAGGTTATTTTAAAGTGAAATTAAAACAATTGAAAAACATTTCTAAAAAAAAAAAAATGATTTAGAGGACTTTTGGTCATCTGATAGCTGTTTCATGCAGCCAGGGGCAGATCTAGAAAATTAAATTAGTGGAGGCAATGTATAAAAGTAATAATTCAATGAGAGCATAACGTAAGAATTCAGTGGAATAAATCTAAAATAATATAATTATAGATATTAAAATATAAAAAATTATAAATTAAATAGAAAAAACAGTGGGGGAAGTGCTCCCATTGCAAATCCGTCCCTGCATGCAACTGATAGATGTTCTATAACTAACAATTACATCATAGGCGTTTGATAATCTTTTGAATAAGGAGTTAATAAATGAAAGAAGTCTCAATTAGTTGCTGATTCCATCAGCTATCTTTTGAAGTTTGTTCGTATCAGTTGCTAGCTAATTTGTATTTATATTATTTTGGACTTTATTAACCTCATAAAAATAATTGCTAATACAATTATCTTTTTCAATTTAATATTTTTTATGATCATCTTACTGAAACTATTCAGAAAATCTTTTTCAAAAATTTTTCATTTAAAAATATAATCATAAAATCTAACCAATGAAATCAACGGAAAATATTTTTATTATTACTAAATCGGACCCATAAACCAGCTTGAATTTTCTTAAAACCAAGTGAAAAACTCAAAAACCAAGCAAATCGAGCCAAATAATTAAATTGGACCAAATTGATTTGAATCGAACCAGAATGGCCCAGAAGGCTCTAGAACCCACTTCCCTTTCCTTTTTCTTCTTCTCCTTCCTTGCGGCAGCGCCAGCGCGTTCCTCCCTTCCCTTCCCGTTTCCGGCCACTCCTCGGCGAGAACAAGGTGGCGGTCGACTTGTCTGGAGCGGCTGGTCATGTTTTCGACCTCTAATCACGCGAAAGTTGTCTTCTTTGACGAGTATCAATGTAACACCCCTTCCCGGTCCACCCGTAAACCCGAATGAACCGAACCGAGACGCTACAAACTGGTTGACTGTATGGCCTGACATGCTGAAATCATAATGTATATTTACAAAAATAATGTAATTTATATTACAAAACATGGTACTAGTTTACAAAATGAAATGGGCCCATCTGTGTGCCCTGTACATGCCATAAAAAGGAGAGACAAAAGGTACACATTAAAATGAGTAGCTACCCTGAAGACCGAGTCTTCTACAGATGAATTTCAGCAGTTGTAAACTGACTCTCTACGGACCAGTCTCAAAACCTGCGAGTTAAACAGGTAACTCGCTGAGCAAATAAAGCTCAGTGGATATCTCAACTTATAAAGAAACAATTAAGCACATACATAGATAGAAATAAGCATGTAACTGCATATGAATAATTAAACATATAAGCACATATAGCATGATCCTTTCATTATACCTTGATTATCTTTCGTACTGTTTATAATACTGTATGATTCATGAAATGTTATGTCAAGATATCTGAATGGCTCCATAAGGTTATAGTGAAACCGAAGTGATAAGAAAAACTGTATGAAACTGGATGAATACTGTATGCTTGGCTGCTATGGCCCATATATAATCATATCCACTCAACGGCCTGTAGCCGGAGTATCAAACTGTATGGGGTGCAGATCTGCTATCCTATGTCGCGACATAGCCTTATCTACATGGTTTCTACCTAACCTCAATGGAGCATAATTTTGGTATGTCAATAATATAACACAACATCATAATAATAACTCATAACTTCATAAATCATAATGTTTATTTGATTTCACATCATTTGCATGCTTGAATGTTGTTTTGATACATGTTCTCATGTTGTATTTTGGTGTTAAAATGATTGGAGGCATATAAGTGAAGCAAAGGAATACAATTGCATTGAAAATGAAGTCCAAAAGTGCATGAAAGCACAAGTCGCGAGCGCGTAGTTCAAATTCGCGAGCGCGAGGTGTGCAACGCGAACTCATCATGCAAGTCGCGCGCGCGCGCCGCGTTTTCCAGCCTGCACAGTCTGTACTCTTTTGATCATATCTCTCAATATACAACTCCGATTTGGATGATTCAAAAACCCATGTAAAGCTAACACATAGAGGAACAAATAACTCTTCTATGACACTTCCTAATTCCATCATTAAAAGGGGTCAAAATCAAGATGAAGTTACTGGTAAAATTTCCAGCAAGCCCTGTTTCAACATAAACTCAATATTTACTTCATTTATTCACTTCCTCCCCTGTTTTCTCACCATTACCAGTCCTCCCACTCAACATGAAGCAATATATTGTCTCACCAGCAACACACCACACAAATTCTCATGCAAAGAAAATGGAAAATGATAAGAGATATCAAACCTGTACTCCAAAAAGCTTGAGTTCTTCTTTAGCTTCTTTTTTCTACAATCTTTGAACTCCCTTCTCCTATACACATCAGAATTCTTATAACTTATCTACAATATAACTCAATTAGAGGTTGAATAACATAAAGCTTCAAGAATTCTACTTACTTGGAGAAAATAGAGGTTGCCTTAATGCTTAACTACCAGGAAAATGGATGGAGAAAGGAAGGGAAACGAAGGAGATGAAGAAGATGAAGATAAAGAAGACGTTGAAGATGAAGATGAAGAAAATGAAGAAAGCAAATTGAAATGGAAGTCTCGTATACTTCCCAACTGTCTCTTTAATTGTATGGTACAACTACCAAATAAGACCTACAGTTTCTACATGTTACATTTTAATACCTCAACTTTATTATTTTTTTTTTGCAAATAAGTCCTACTCTTTATACCTTGATCTTTTTCTCTCACTCAAGTAAGTCCACTTATAATCCCATTCTACCCCAACCGGGTTTGGTTCAACTCGACTCAACTCGACTCTATGCTAAGACTCGACTCGGTAGGATGTCACAATCAAACTCATTTTCATTGACAGCCCCTTCTCTTCAATATCCGGCGATTTCTCATCGTTTCCGATAGCTTTGACCCGAGGGGTGAGAACCGATCGACTCCTCTCACCTGTAGGTCCATTTTCTCTCTGTCAAATCCGACAACAAAGCTCGAATGTTGAAACCACCATGAACGGCGGTGAGGGGCGGCTGTCGAGCTCGTTTCAGCAAACTATAGGACTAGTCGTACTAAACTAACACCGGAAATGGACTCTTTAGTGAATTTCGAGTCGGATGGTATGATCGTGGTTCAATTTTGGGCATCCACGACTTTCTGGACATCGTGCATGGCGGCGACGACAGCGGTCCAGCGACACTCCGGCGGGGGCGACACTCCGGCGGGTCCCAAGAGGCAGAACCATCTCCTCTTCGTGTGGATCGTGGAATTGTAGTCTGATTCTCAACCGGTATGTCTTAAGGGCTATTCTCTCATTTTCAGTATAAATTCCAAATCTAAAATTTATAGTTGAATAAATTGAATTCTAACAAATAATTAGTTAGATATAATTCTTGTTAAGAATTAGTTAGGGGCATATTGTTAGAAGCAATTAATTTTGAATAATGTTAAATACATTTCATGAATATTAGTTATAATTAGAAGATTGATATTGAAATGAAAATTCTTAGCTAATGTTTATGTTGGTTAACTTAGGAATTTTATTAAAATATTGTTAGGGGGAAATTAAAATCTAAGGCTTAGACGAGTAAGTATAATATAGAAACTATCAAATGGGAGTACATGTATTTAACTTGACGAATCAAGTTTTATTATAAAATGTTTAGTTCTTTGGTAACTAGATATATAACACTTAATAATATCATTGAAATATGCTCGAAGGCTAAAATAACTTATTGATTAGTTGGTTTCGAGCTATTAATTGAATATGCATGTGTGTGTGATGGATGACGTATGTAGCCTAAAGAGGATGAGTTATTTGGATTGACTGCCCGATGAATGGGCTGTGTGAATTGAGTAAGAGATCAAATGAATGATTATGGTTATGGTGAATGGGATGAGTCGATGTAAATTACCGGATGGATGGGCTTTGAAATTTTGTTATTGAATTATGGTTTGATCAAATTCTAGGGGAGATTCTGCCGAAATTTCAATAGAACCTAGGTTAGTCTTAACCAATAATTAAATTAATTGGTTTATTAGGTTAATTCTTAGTTATTCAATTATTTATTTATTTTCGATGGATCAATTATTATAATAATATGTTGTTGATGATTCTCTATTTAATAATAATTATCTATGAATGTCTACTTGTAACATCCCTTCCCGGTCCACCCGTTAACTCGAATGAACCGAGCCGAGACGCTACAATCTGGTTGAACCTATGTCCTGTCATGTGGATATCATTCTGTATACTAAATATGAATACAAAAACACTCCCAATTAAACTCTAAACTTCCAACATCTCCAAACAATCATCATAACACAATAACACTTTATATATCTTTTCATAATTGTATAAATCCTCAATAGCATTTAATATCCAGCAATTAATTGCATTCATGATCTATATCAAGTTTTCATGACCTAATCATACCAACTATAGTAAAATATTTCATATTCAATCATTTCCTCCAAATACTTACACCACAATAATTACATGCTTCAATTATATTTCCACTCACATAAGCTCTAACAAATGTAATAATTATACATGCCATAAATCTTAATACATGCCATAATTCTTAATTATACAACTCTCAATCTACTATGACCAAATTAATCACTTCTGCTTTGATAGTACTCTTCAAGTCTTCAAGTAGCAATCACGATCTTCAACCTACGCGTGATAAAAATCGACGCGCTGAGTATAAAACTCAGTGGTGCTCATAATTCACATACTTAACAAAATGTGATGACAACTAACTTAAACTACACATTTCATAAAATCATTGATAATCTTAGAATCATTAAATTTCAACATAAATGTATCTTTATAGTGAAGAATAAACTTCTAATGCACAACATAAATAATTTAGTTCAAATTATCTCATAACTCCTTTACATGAACTTTTAATCACACCTATCATGATACTATCATGATCTTACCTGCTGTTCATTATGTTGTATGACTGAAATCAATAAACATGTAAGAATACATAACAGTATATTTTCATTGTCTTACTTGCTATTCATTATGCTGTATGACTTATGCACTTTTAGTCACATCATATAAGTTATGATTAATAACATCTCATAATTGTATGGCTCCTTAAGAATTAAATAAATAAACTTGTAAGCATATATAACATTATACTTTCATGATCTTACCTGATGTTCTTTATGCTGTACGAATTCTGCAACTTTGATTAAAACTCAGTGAATATCGCAACGAATAAAGAAACATATAAGCACATACTTATGTAGAAATAAACATGTACTCACATATGGAATGTAAGCACACATATCATGATACTTTCATTTTACCTTGATGATCTTTCTTGCTGTTTAGTATACTGTATGATTATGCAATTTGTAGTCAATATAACTGTATAGCTCCATAAGGTTATAGTGAAACCGAAGTGATAAGAAAAACTGTATGAAACTGGATGAAACTGTATGCTTGGCTGCTATGGTCGATATATAATCATATCCACTCAACGGCCTGTAGCCGGAGTACCAAACTGTATGGGGCGCAGATCTGCTATCATATGTCGCGACATAGCCTTATCTACATGGTTTCTACCTAACCTCAATGGAGCATATTAATGGTATGTCAATAGATAAAACAAATGCATAGTAACTGTGTCATAATTTGCATGCTTGTGTCATGTTATTTTCACATGCTTATGTCATCATTTGCATGCTTGTGACATGACATTAACTGCTTCAGAATTTCATAAACCTTACTGCTTACCTGTATGCTGATAGCCTTGCCAAGCGGGCAACTTGTGTCATGTTAGTTTCACATCATTTGCATGCTTGCATTTTGTGTTTATACATGTGTTCATGTTGTCTTTTTGCTTTAAAATGGTTGAAGACATACAAGTTGAGAAAAGGAATACAATTGCATCGAATTCATAACTTCATACACCATTTCACATCATTTCACAATTGCATAGAATACAATTACAAGTTGTGTTTACCTCATTTCACATCATTTGCATGCTTGCATTTTGTTTTGATACATGTTCTCATGTGGTCTTTTTGTTTTAAAATGATTGGAGGCATACAAGTTGAGCAAAGGAATACAATTGCATTGAAAATGAAGTCCAAAAGAGCATCAGAACACAATTCGCGAGCGCGCCATGCAAAGTCGCGAGCGCGAGAAGTGCAAAATGAGAGTCAGAGAGTTTCCAGGCACAATTCGCGAGCGCGCAAATGAAATTCGCGAGCGCGCGTCGTGTTTTCCAGCCTGCGCAGTCTGTACTATTTTGGTCATATCTCTCAATTTACAACTCCGATTTGGGTGATTCAAAAACCCATGTAAAGCTAACACATAGAGGAACAAATAACTCTTCTATGACACTTCCTAATTCCATCATTAAATGGGGTAAAAATCAAGGTGAAGTTACTGGTAACTTTTCCAGCAAAACTTGTTTCAGCATGAACTCAATATCTACTTCATTTATTCGTTTCATCTCATGCTTTTTCACCATTTTCAGTCATCTTACTCAACATGAAACAACATATTTTCTCATTATCAACACACCACACAAATTCTCATGCAAGGAAATTAATTAAACTAAAAGAGATAGCACACCTTCACTCCAAAAAGCTTAAGCTCTTCTCTTTAGCTTCCTTTTTCTTCTACCTTTGAGCTCACTTCTCCTATACATAAGAATTCTTATGAATCATCTAAAAATATCACCAAAATTTGTAACATCCCTTCCCGGTCCACCCGTTAACCCGAATGAACCGAACCGAGACGCTACAAACTGGTTGACTTTATGTCCTGTCATGCTGCTATCATAAAGTATATTGAATATAATATCATGCTGATGTTGTTTACATTAATAATGTACTTAATATTTACAAGACATGATACTAGTGTCAAAATGAAATGGGCCCAACTGTGTGCCCTGTACATGCCATAAAAAGGGTAGACAAAAGATACACATCCAAATGAGTAGCTACCCTGAAGACTGAGTCTTCTACAGATGAACTGCAGCAGTTGTAAGCCGACTCTCTACGGTCCAGTCTCAAAACCTACGAGTTAAATAGGTAACTCGCTGAGCAAATAAAGCTCAGTGGATATCTCAACATAGAAAGAAACAATTAAGCACATACATGTGTAGAAAGAACCATGTGAACACATATGGCACATATAAGCACACATATCATAATACTTTCATTATACCTTGATTATCTTTCTTACTGTTTATAATACTGTATGATTCATGCAATGTTATGTCAAAGATATCTGTATGGCTCCATAAGGTTATAGTGAAACTGAAGTGATAAGAAAAACTGTATGAAACTGGATGAAACTGTATGCTTGGCTGCTATGGCCCATATATAATCATATCCACTCAACGGCCTTTAGCCGGAGTACCAAACTGTATGGGGTGCAGATCTGCTATCCTATGTCGCGACATAGCCTTATCTACATGGTTTCTACCTAACCTTAATGGAGCATAATGTTGGTATGTTAATAGTATAACACAACAGCATATTAATGGTTTCATAACTTCATAAATCATAATGTTTACTTGGTTTCACATCATTTGCATGCTTGCATGTTGTTTTGATACATGTTCTAATGTTGTCTTTTTGTTTTAAAATGATTGGAGGCATACAAGTTGAGCAAAGGAATACAATTGCATAGAAAATGAAGTCCAAAAGAGCATAAAAACACAAGTCGCGAGCGCGCAAAGCACACATGAGAGTCAGTGAGTTTACAGGCACAATTCGCGAGCGCGCAGATGAAATTCTCGAGCGCGCGACGTGTTTTCCAGCCTGCGCAGTCTGTACTCTTTTGGTCATATCTCTCAATATATAACTCCGATTTGGGTGATTCAAAAACCCATGTAAAGCTAACACATAAAGAAACAAATAACTCTTCTATGACACTTCCTAAGTCCGTCATTAAATAGGGTCAAAATCAAGGTGAAGTCACTGGTTCTTTTTCCAGCAAAACCTGTTTCAACATAACTCAATATCTACTTCATTTGTTCAGTTCATCCCATGTTTTCTCACCATTTCCAGTCCTCTCACTCAACATTAAGCAATATATTGTCTCATTATCAACACACCACACAAGTTCTCATGCAAAGAAAATGGTAAATGACAAGAGATATCAAACCTTCACTCCACAAAGCTTGAGCTCTTCTTTAGCTTCCCTTTTCTACAATCGTTGAACTCACTTCTCCTATACACATCAAAATTCTTATAACTTATCTACAATATAACTCAATTAGAGGTTGAATAACATAAAGCTTCAAGAAATTCTACTTACTTGGAGAAAATAGAGGTTGCCTTAATGCTTAACTACCATGAAAATGGATGGAGAAAGAAAGGGAAAGGAAGGAGATGAAGAAGATGAAGATAAAGATGAAAATGGGAAAGTGAAATGATTATCACGGGTAGGCCATCAAAATATGAAGGGATTTTATGTGAAACTTCCTAAATGGTACCTCAATTGTCAACAGGTTACAACTTAATACCCAAGCTTGATCTTTTAGTGCAAGTAAATCCTAACCCTTATACTTTGATCTTTTTCTCTCATTCAAGTAAGTCCACTTATAAGTCCACTTATGTGAGCTATCTATGATTTCAAAACAAAAAAAAAAAAAAAAAAGAGAGAAAGGTGGAATTGCTATTACTTAGTGAATTCTATTTGGATGGCACTACCAAATCATTAAGGATAAATGGTCAAGTTGAGATAATCTATATGGCACATTGCATGATTTGCATAATTTTGTGATTGTGTACAATTACTTTCATGTATTGACATTTGGAACTTTGGTTTCATTTTGTTTTCTTCTTGAGTGGAACTTGCAAGTATGCATGTATGACTATATGTATATATGCATGACAGTGGATGAGAAGAAGTACCATGACGAAATTAAGTACCATGACAACATAAAGTTATTCATACAGTTATGAACATAAATTATATGATCTCAGGATATGTTTCTATAATCTCATCATGCTTTATGAGAATGTACTTCATGCAAATCTTTGAATAGGCTATGGCAATGAAATGCATTGATATGTATATGAGATGATGATATGATATGTATATGATATGAGATGTCTATGATATGCTGATATGTTTGGTATGGGCGGTATATAGGTCTTTGGATTGAGTGCTGATATGGATTGGATATATTAGCTAGTATGGATGTTCATTTGGGAGAATCACGTGGAGAACATAAAGCTAGTAAGTGCTAGCCGATTAACGAAGAATCTGAGTTGGAAACTATTATGAGAGTTGTAAGTGTTTAATGTAAGTGAATTTCGAGGACGAAATTCTTTAAGGGGGGTAGAACTGTAACGTCCCATTTTTCTATTGAATCGAGTCGTTGCTTAGAGTCGAGTCGGGCTGATCCAAAACTCGGTTCGAGCCATTGGAGTCTAGAGTGGGCTAGAATGGGATGTAACTGAAATAAAGAAAAGAAGTGGACTTACTTGAAGGAAACAAAAAGATCAAAGTATAAGGATTAGGACTTGCTGGCACTAAATTATAAAGTTGAGGTCTTGAGTTGTACCATTTTGACACTTGAGGTATCATTTGGTAATTTTCACATAAAAATCATGATATTTTGGAGATGTACCCGTGAGTTCCATTTCATTTTCATTTCTTCATCCTTATCTTCATCTTCTTCCTCTACTTTCCTCTTCCACCTTCCTTTCTCCATAACTTTTAATGGTAGTGAAGATTTTAATGGGAGTTAAGCATTAATTCAACTTCTATTCTATCCAAGTAAGTATAGATAGCTCACATAAATCCATAAATCATCCATGACTTATAAATACTTCTATTAGCGTTTAACCAATCTTTTCTGTCTGAAGAATGATCACTTATAAAATCTTGATCATTTTGGCTTAGAATTTATTCTCATATAAACATAGTGAGATCAACACGAACCACAATTTGTACATATTCATGAACTCTCAAAGTATAGTACGTCTGATCTTGTATATACTCTGATGCATCATTACTTTATGTCCATAGAATCTTAATAACCATGATTCCTAATTTGTCACAAAACTCTGAATGACTATCATCTCATTGAAATCATCCTAATTCATACTTCTTCACCTCTGTAATTGATGCTTTTCTTAATCTTACTTCAATGACATGACTAGATCCATTCTGACTTACCTAATTTCTTGGTATAACATCAATTCAATAGTTGGACAACTATCTCTCCATGTCCAATGTCATTCATCATTTCACTTAATCATCATGGTCCAATATTTATATAACATAATTATCTTCATTTTTTTTTTTGTTCTTTGAATCATAGAATCTCTCATTAACCTTACATAACATCTAGAATTCACCAAATACTTTAAACCTCAAAAACTAAATCTTGTTGAATATAATTCATACTTATACCATATTGACCCACAAGGTGCCACAATTCATACAGCTTCACAACTTGGCTCATCAAGAGTTAAATAATTGACTTCGTCCTAAGAATCACCATACTTTTCTTATAACCATAGTACTTTATATTATTCCTGATAGTCATACATTTGAAAAATAGCTGATGAACAGCACAATATACTTGACTCCACCAAATAGTAAGTAGTTCTCATAAATATAAATCACTTCTCATAAATGACTTGAAATAATGACAGTAGTTCTTATGAAAATACTCATCACATCAAATCATTCATCATTAAGATCATTTATGTAACTACACCAATGAATATATGTATATGTGTATTCTATCCAGCAAAATGCTTATCTCAATAGTCATAATAGATTCCATTAACCACAATTATGTAAGCATCAATACTCTTCGTAAATAGATTCTAATGTCCTTAAATCCGAATCAGTTTGTTTTCTTATTAGATAATACTAACAACTCATCCTCAACATACTCCTTCCATAGGCACATGTACACACGTTCATGCATTTTATGCATGCATTTCACATTCACATCATTTCACCTTTATACTCTTAATCATGCATAACTTAATATAGCTTTGTGCTTACACAACCATACAAGTGTACACTTCATCTGACATACTTAAGTATATACATATATGTTCTTTTCATGTTTAAGTCATAAACCAAAATACTTCATAGCTCATAAACAAACATTTTTACAAGTCATTCATGCTATCACAATCATGGATAAAAATCAGTTTCAAAATACATCTCATAATACTTATAACATTGAGAACTCATATCAACTCACGAAAGTACACAAATCCTTAATACCTCAATAATATTTCATCTCCAATAACCATTACATCGAATTCCCTATCCATTATTCTCTAAGCATATCCTCCATGAATAATGATCTAAAAAGATATGACCTGTAATCATCAATAGGATCCTCAATATATACTTCGCTTACCACGACATCATTCTCCAATGGCTGGTTGTTTCCAATCAAACCAAAATGGCATGTCTTTAACTTAAATTATTCATACTCTCACTACAAAACAGATAACTTCCTACATAGATACACATATAGTCCGAGAATCGCCTAAACCTAGGCTCTGATACCAAAAATTGTAACATCCCTTCCCGGTCCACCCGTTAACCCGAATGAACCGAGCCGAGACGCTACAATCTGGTTGAACCTATGTCCTGTCATGTGGATATCATTCTGTATGCTAAATATGAATACAAAAACACTCCCAATTAAACTCTAAACTTCCAACATCTCTAAACAATCATCATAACACAATAACACTTTATATATCTTTTCATAATTGTATAAATCCTCAATAGCATTTAATATCCAGCAATTAATTGCATTCATGATCTATATCAAGTTTTCATGATCTAATCATACCAACTATAGTAAAATATTTCATATTCAATCATTTCCTCCAAATACTTACACCACAATAATTACATGCTTCAATTATATTTCCACTCACATAAGCTCTAACAAATGTAATAATTATACATGCCATAAATCTTAATACATGCCATAATTCTTAATTATACAACTCTCAATCTACTAGGACCAAATTAATCACTTCTGCTTTGATAGTACTCTTCAAGTCTTCAAGTAGCAATCACGATCTTCAACCTACGCGTGATAAAAATCGACGCGCTGAGTATAAAACTCAGTGGTGCTCATAATTCACATACTTAACAAAATGTGATGACAACTAACTTAAACTACACATTTCATAAAATCATTGATAATCTTAGAATCATTAAATTTCAACATAAATGTATCTTTATAGTGAAGAATAAACTTCTAATGCACAACATAAATAATTTAGTTCAAATTATCTCATAACTCCTTTACATGAACTTTTAATCACACCTATCATGATACTATCATGATCTTACCTGCTGTTCATTATGTTGTATGACTGAAATCAATAAACATGTAAGAATACATAACAGTATATTTTCATTGTCTTACTTGCTATTCATTATGCTGTATGACTTATGCACTTTTAGTCACATCATATAAGTTATGATTAATAACATCTCATAATTGTATGGCTCCTTAAGAATTAAATAAATAAACTTGTAAGCATATATAACATTATACTTTCATGATCTTACCTGATGTTCTTTATGCTGTACGAATTCTGCAACTTTGATTAAAACTCAGTGAATATCGCAACGAATAAAGAAACATATAAGCACATACATATGTAGAAATAAACATGTACTCACATATGGAATGTAAGCACACATATCATGATACTTTCATTTTACCTTGATGATCTTTCTTGCTGTTTAGTATACTGTATGATTATGCAATTTGTAGTCAATATAACTGTATAGCTCCATAAGGTTATAGTGAAACCGAAGTGATAAGAAAAACTGTATGAAACTGGATGAAACTGTATGCTTGGCTGCTATGGCCGATATATAATCATATCCACTCAACGGCCTGTAGCCGGAGTACCAAACTGTATGGGGCGCAGATCTGCTATCCTATGTCGCGACATAGCCTTATCTACATGGTTTCTACCTAACCTCAATGGAGCATATTAATGGTATGTCAATAGATAAAACAAATGCATAGTAACTGTGTCATAATTTGCATGCTTGTGTCATGTTATTTTCACATGCTTATGTCATCATTTGCATGCTTGTGACATGACATTAACTGCTTCAGAATTTCATAAACCTTACTGCTTACCTGTATGCTGATAGCCTTGCCAAGCGGGCAACTTGTGTCATGTTAGTTTCACATCATTTGCATGCTTGCATTTTGTGTTTATACATGTGTTCATGTTGTCTTTTTGCTTTAAAATGGTTGAAGACATACAAGTTGAGAAAAGGAATACAATTGCATAGAATTCATAACTTCATACACCATTTCACATCATTTCACAATTGCATAGAATACAATTACAAGTTGTGTTTACCTCATTTCACATCATTTGCATGCTTGCATTTTGTTTTGATACATGTTCTCATGTGGTCTTTTTGTTTTAAAATGATTGGAGGCATACAAGTTGAGCAAAGGAATACAATTGCATTGAAAATGAAGTCCAAAAGAGCATCAGAACACAATTCGCGAGCGCCATGCAAAGTCGCGAGCGCGAGAGGTGCAAAATGAGAGTCAGAGAGTTTCCAGGCACAATTCGCGAGCGCGCGTCGTGTTTTCCAGCCTGCGCAGTCTGTACTATTTTGGTCATATCTCTCAATTTACAACTCCGATTTGGGTGATTCAAAAACCCATGTAAAGCTAACACATAGAGGAATAAATAACTCTTCTATGACACTTCCTAATTCCATCATTAAATGGGGTAAAAACCAAGGTGAATTTACTGGTAACTTTTCCAGCAAAACTTGTTTCAGCATGAACTCAATATCTACTTCATTTATTCGTTTCATCTCATGCATTTTCACCATTTTCAGTCATCTTACTCAACATGAAACAACATATTTTCTCATTATCAACACACCACACAAATTCTCATGCAAGGAAATTAATTAAACTAAAAGAGATAGCACACCTTCACTTAACAAGCTTGGAATCTTCTTCTTCTTAGCTTCCTTTTTCTTCTACCTTTGAGCTCACCTCTCCTATACATGAGAATTCTTATGAATACTCTAAAAATATCACCAAATGATTCAATTACGAAATTCAAGAAGGTTTACTTACTTGGATAAAATAGAAGTTGAATTAATGCTTAACTCCCATTAAAATCTTCACTACCATTAAAAGTTATGGAGAAAGGAAGGTGGAAGAGGAAAATAGAGGAAGAAGATGAAGATAAGGATGAAGAAATGAAAATGAAATGGAACTCACGGGTACATCTCCAAAATATCATGATTTTTATGTGAAAATTACCAAATGATACCTCAAGTGTCAAAATGGTACAACTCAAGACCTCAACTTTATAATTTAGTGCCAGCAAGTCCTAATCCTTATACTTTGATCTTTTTGTTTCCTTCAAGTAAGTCCACTTCTTTTCTTTATTTCAGTTACATCCCATTCTAGCCCACTCTAGACTCCAATGGCTCGAACCGAGTTTTGGATCAGCCCGACTCGACTCTAAGCAACGACTCGATTCAATAGAAAAATGGGACGTTACACTACTTGTGTATTTGCATCATGTTAATTAATCGTTTGCTATGCTTGCATTTAATTGCAATACTTGATTAATTGTGTTGTGATAATGCTATTCCTTGTATGTGTATATATCTATTAGTGAACTCCGCAGTTGTAGGATTTGTATACCTTTAGTCATGTATTAATATAGATGAAATAATTATGTGAGCCCATATTATAAATATGGTATATTGTAAGCTGGACTAATTTGTAAATGTTTAAGATGTTATAATTTGGGGCTGAGTTATAATATGAATATGAGGTTTATTTTCGCATGGCAATATAGGCTTAATACTTAGAATTTATATTGATATAATTGAAATTTTTTTTAGGCTTACTACGGGCCTCGGAGGCCTTATGCTTACTTGGGCCCTAGTATTGGTCCGGCCTATGGAAACGGGTCGTGACACTTACTTATTTAAAAAATAATTTTTTTTCTTAAATATTTTGTTTTAAAATTTAATTAATATTTTTATTTATAAAATACATTAAAATAAAAAATAATATATTCACCTTAAATTATATATATATATATATATATATAAAATTAATGTCATTAATGATCATTTTATATTTTAACAATGACCGTTGTCAAAATTTTATTAAACATGAACAGTAATCAGTTAAATGTTATTAGCCACCAACTATCATTGATGAATCAAATCGGTGATTAGCGTAAAATTAAAAATGAAGTTATTGGAGATACACTATAATAATCTAAGGGGCTGAAGTGCCAAACACCTTTTACAATCAAGCTCAAGATCTGAACCATATCTGGAAAGTAGGGATTCAAGGTACTTGTTACAGAAGCACTTACCTTCGTTTGTGATTATTACTCTCGGAGTACCATGTCGTGTGAAGATATATTTCTTGATGAAGCTCATCACACTTTTGGCATCGTTATTGGGTAGGGCAAGAGCTTCTGCCCATTTTGATACGTAATCGACTGCTACTAGGATGTATTGGTTTGAGTATGATGATGGAAAAGGTCCTATGAAGTCCAGACCCTAAACATCGAAGATTTCAACTTCAAGTACTATTCAAGGGCATCTCATGTCTCTTCGAAATGTTACCTAACCTCTGACAACGATCACAAAGACGAACATAGTTAAAAGTGTCTTTAAATAGATTAGGCCAATATAAACCGCTTTCCAACACGCGCGCTGCTGTCTTGTTGGCTCCAAAATGCCCTCCACATTCCATTGAATGACAGAATTTAAGGACACTTTCCATTTCACTTTCCGGTATACACCGCCGGAATAGCTGATCACTACAATATTTGAACAAAAAGGGCTCCTCCCAGTAGTAGTATTTGATATCATGGAAGAATTTTTTCTTTTGTTGATAAGAAAAATTGGGAGGAGTGATTTTGCAAACAAGATAGTTAACTATATCAGCATACCAGGGGGCTTGAGTATGTGCTATTAGCAAAAGTTGCTCATGGGGAAAGCTTTCATTGATTTATAGCTTGGTTGTATCCTCTTCCCCTAATTCTAACCTGGAAAGGTGGTCAGCTACTAGATTCTCTGTTCCCTTTTTGTCACGAATTTCCAGATCAAATTCCTGCAATAAGAGAACCCAACGAATTAGTCTTGGTTTAGCATCCTTCTTTTCTAGCAAATATTTGATAGCTGAGTGATCTGTGTAAACTATTGTTTTGGCTCCAATTAAGTAGGCTCTGAATTTGTCAAAAGCAAAAACAATAGCTAACAATTCTTTTTCAGTAGTTGCATAATTCAATTGCGCGTCATTCAATGTGCGACTAGCATAATAGATAACATGCAACTTCTTTTCCTTTCTTTGCCCAAGAACGGCTCCAACAGCATGATCACTAGCATCACACATTAGTTCAAACGGAAGAGTCCAATCTGGTGTAGTGATGATAGGTGCTGAGATCAACTCCCTCTTTAACCTATTAAAAGCATCTAAACACTCTTTGTCAAAATTAAAAGGAACATCTTTAACTAATAAATTACAAAGAGGTTTTGTGATTTTCGAGAAGTCCTTGATAAACCTTCTATAGAAACCTGCATGACCTAGAAAACTCCTTATTCCTTTCACTGAGTTAGGAGGAGGAAGTTTTTCAATTACCTCGATTTTGGCTTTGTCTACTTCAATTCCTGCTTGGGAGATCTTATGCCCTAAGACAATACCTTCACTAACCATAAAGTGACATTTTTCCCGATTTAAAACAAGGTTAGTGTCTTCACATCGTTGCATTACTAAAGATAAATTATGAAGACATGCATCGAAAGAAGAGCCAAAAATAGAAAAATCATCCATAAATATCTCAATAGATTTCTCAACCATATCAGAAAATATGGACATCATGCATCTTTGGAAGGTTGCAGGAGCATTACATAGTTCAAAAGGCATTCTCCTATAGGCAAAAGTGCCATAAGGGCAAGTGAAAGTAGTTTTTTCTTGATCTTCAGGAGCAATAGGTATTTGAAAGTATCCTGAATATCCATCTAAGAAACAATAGAAAGGATAACCTGCAAGTCTTTCAAGCATTTGATCAATAAAGGGTAGGGGAAAGTGGTCTTTGCGTGTTGCTTTGTTCAATTTTCTGTAATCTATACACACACGCCAACCTGTGACTATTCTAGTGGGAATTAATTCATTGTTTTCATTTGAGATAACAGTCATACCTCCCTTTTTTGGTACAACTTGAACAGGACTTACCCAACTACTATCGGAGATTGGATAGATAATGCCAGCATCCCGAAGTTTTATGATTTCAGCCTTCACTACCTCCTTCATGTTTGGATTCAGTTGTCTTTGATGCTTGATTGAAGGCTTGTAGTCTTCTTCCATCAGGATTTTGTGCATGCATACACTTGGGCTTGTTCCTTGTAAATCAGAAATTGACCAACCTATTGCTTTCTTGTGCTTTCGAAGAACCTGCAACAACCCTTCCTCTTGATCAAGCGTTAAGTGAGAGGAAATAATAACAGGAAAAGAGTTGTTCTCACCTAGAAATGCATGCTTCAAATGAGGAGGAAGCTACTTCAGTTCTTGTTTGGGTGGTGTACTTTCTTTTTCTTTTTCTTCTGTTTTATTTTCATTATTATCTACGCTATGTAAAGTGTTCTCTACACATTTATCAATTACATCTATTCTAAAGCAATCATCGTAGTCCATAGGAAGTTTGCAAGATTTTAACACATCAAAAACAACTTCTTCTTGACCTACTCTCAATGTTAGTTTCCCATCATGTACATCAATTAGAGCTCTTGCAGTTGCAAGAAAAGGTCTTCCAAGGATCAATGATCCTTCTCTGCCTTCATTAATGTCAAGGATGACAAAATCAACTGGAAAAATGAATTTTCCTACCTTGACTAGTACGTCCTCTACAATTCCCTTGGGGTATTTGATTGATCGGTCGGCTAATTGTAGAGACATCCTCGTTGGCTTGAGCTCTCCCATACCTAGCATTTTAAAGACTTCATAAGACATTAGATTTATGCTAGCTCCTAGGTCAGCTAAAGCCTTTTCGAAATTTAATTTGCCAATATTACAAGGAATATAAAAACTCCCTGGATCTTTAAGCTTGGGTGGCAATTTATTTTGAATGATTGCACTGCATTCTTCAGTCAGTTTCACCATTCCTTGGTCATCAATCTTTTTTTTTTCTTGCTCAAGATTTCTTTTAAGAACTTTGCATAGCTGGGCATTTGAGCAAGAGCTTCAGCAAAAGGGATGTTTATTTGAAGCTTTTTGAAGACGTCCAGAAATTTCATGAAGCTTTGGTCATCCTGCGTCTTTTTCAACCTTTGTGGAAATGGAACGGGTGGAACATAAGGTTTTACTTCTTCCTTCTCCACCAGATCAATGATAGGTGCCTTTCTCTCTTCTTCTTTCTCTTTCTCCTTTCTGGGCTTGTCCTCCAATTCTTTACCACTCCTCAAGGTTATGGCTTATACCTGTTCTTTAGGATTTTTCTCAGTGTTACTAGGTAGCGTACCTTGAGGTCTAGCTGCCATCATGTTTACAAACTGTCCCATTTGAATCTCCAGATTTCTTATCACAGCTTGTTGGATTTTGTTGTGTTCCCTTGTTTCATTCATGAAATCCATGTGCAATTTTGAAAGGGCAGTAAGGAGATCATCATGAGACTTTTTCTCAGGAGGCAAGAAACCTGGTGGTGCATTTAAAGTGTTGTTAGAATTACCATATGAAAGATTCGGATGATTTCTCAACCTGTTATCGTAATAATTCGAATATGGATAATTCCTCCTCTGTTGGTTCATCACGTAGTTCACTTGCTCCAAAGTTTGTGGATTTGCAGAATCTAATATGCATTCTCCAACTCCATGTGGTTCGTTGCATCTGTCACAGGTTTGCATGATGGAGTTCACAGATTTAGTGGTTAGTAAGTCTAACTTTCTTACCATGTTGTCAACCTTTGCATTTAGTGTAGTGATGGCATCAATTTCATAGATCCCAGCAGTTTTCTTCTTTCAGAATTGCTTTGATAGTGGCTATTGCTTGCCATTTCTTCTATTAAATCGTATGCTTCATCGATCTCTTTTCTTTCAAAAGATCCTCCTGCAGCTGCATCAAGTGTAATCTTAATATTAGGTGACAATGAATTATAAAAAGTTTGGACTTGCAACCATTTGGGCAAACTATGGTGAGGACATTTTCTTAGCAAATCTTTAAATCTTTCCCAAGCTTCATACAAGCTTTCTCGATCATGGTGAACGAAAGGCATGATCTCATTTCTCAATTTGGTTGTTTTAGAAGAGGGAAAGAATTTAGCCAAAAATTTCTGGGCTAATTCTTCCCAAGTTGTAAAACTTCCAACTGGGCAAGATTGTAACCATGATCGTGCTTTATCCCTTAGAGTAAAAGGAAAGAGTCTTAATCTAATGGCATCGTCAGAAACACCATTTTGTTTAAAACTATCACATATTTCTAGGAAATTAGTGATGTGAGCATTGGGATCTTCACTAGGGAGTCCCCCATATTGAATAGAAGTGGAAAGCAACTGAATAATTGCTGGTTTGATTTCAAAGTTATTAGCTTCCACTCTTGGTCTAGTGATGCTGGAGGTAGCTCCATTAAGAGAGGGCGTGGTGTAGTCTCGCAAGGTGCGAACATTTTGTTGTTGTCCGATCTGAGGATTTGCAGCAAGAGGTATGTTCGGAAGTTGAGGATTAATGCCGTCCATGTTTGATTGTTGCTCGGATCTATTTTCTTGCGCTCTCCTTGCTGCGTTATTTCTTCTACAAGCTTTCTCAATTTCTGGATCAAAGATTAGAGGTTCTGTTCTTCCTGATCGTCTTTGCATAAAACCTGAGATGTTCTAGAAAAAATTAAAAACAAATGAATAAATAGATGTCTAAATTAATAACAAGATAATACGTATTGATATTGGTATTGCCAATCCTCGGCAACGGCGCCAAAAACTTGATAGCTTATTTCGCAAGTGTACGAATCGCTACAAGTAATATATGAATGAGTATGATATCGTTCCCACGAGGATTGTAATCCAAGTACCAAAATTGTGTTATCTTGTTATTATTTAAACGATAATTAAGAGAATTGTTGTATAAAAGTAGAATGAACAAAAAAAAAAAAAAATCAAGTAAACAAAAGTTGATTAAAAGGAATCAAGGGGTTGAAACTACTAGGGGTTTTGATTTCACTTAATTCTTTCCAATTTATTTCATTATTTCATTAATCAATTTAATTATTCAAGTAGGGAAAACAACTCTAAATTCATTGACAAGCTCTTCCGATGTATTGCTAGCTATTTTAATCCCATTTAATTACCTATCTTCCAATAGCGAAATCAAATATGAATTAAATCATTAAGCTATGTGGTTGTTTAAGAATTTACAATTTAAGTTTGATAAATTGTAAAAACCCCCCATGAGTCAAACCATATAGCTTCCGCATCAAGTTATTATTCTCATGTGTTTTATTAACTCTTTTCATATCAAAGATCCTTCTTCCGATAGTGATAATTGAAATAATTCAATCTAGGGGAAAATTCTGCCTAGAAGCATTAAGTTCATTAATAAATCATAACTTGAATAAGGAAAAATAAATCTAATTGCATAAATTGGAAAAGAAATTAAGCTACATCAAACCCCCTAGTATGAGAATTTAGTTACACATAGTACTTAAATAAAACTCAACAATACTTGATAAATATTCCATAATCAATAAAGATAATGAAAGAAATAAACAAGAGTAAGAGTTTAGAATTAAGAACTAGTGATAGGTTGCTTGGATGGCTTCCTTGAAACACTTAACAACTCTTGAATGCCTAACTTCTAAAAGAGAAACTATATACAAGCTATGAGAGGGAGAATAGATGTAGAGTGGAATGTAATGTGTGGGATGGATGATTTGAGATGAACTCTCTTCTTCTTTATATAGACTTCTTTGGTATAGGATTCCATATGGTTTAATGATCAAAGTCTTCTTTTGTTAGGTTGTAAAGCTCTCTTTAGGTCTCCATTTTCTTTAATCATGACTCACCCATGTGCATAGAGTTGATCTTGGTTTGCATGTGAGGAAAGTTGTCCAAGATATGCTTCATAATTTGGTGGAAGTTGGTTGGCAACTTTTGACTAAATTTTAGTTTTCTTGATTGGCACGGGCGTGCTGCCTGGCACGGTCTGGGGCGTGCCAGGCTCTGGAGGTCTGGGGCTCTCAGCACGGGCCGTCCGGTTCCGCATGGTCTGGGGGCATTCCAGGGCACGGGCGTGCGTATTGGCACGGCTGCGGGCGTGCACTCTTCTGGAAGTCTGGAAGTTGTGTAGCACGGGCGTGCTTCAGCTGTACGGGCCAAGCTTCTGTCTCCAGTGGGCGCACGGGCGTGTTCTTTGGCACGGTTTGGGGCGTGCATCTCTCTGGAAGTCCGAGGCATTTGAGGCACGGGCGTGCGCCTTAGCATGGGCTGAGGCGTGTGCCTTCTGGCTCTTTGCTTTGATTTGCCATGTGTTTGGCACGGCCGTGCGCCGTAGCACGGGCTGGGGCGTGCTAATCATGTTTTGCCTTATTTTTGTCCTTTTCTTGCAAAATCCTACACTTTTCCTCAAAAATCAAGTGAGTTGTGTTTCAAGGAAGCTTTTAAATAAAAACATAAAAATATTATATAGAAACTAATTTAGATAAATAAAATTTGCTAGAAATCTTAGTAAAAATTACAATAAAAACATTATAAAAATTAACACCATCACTCGTCGTATCCAATAGCTTCGACCCGATGGGTGAGAACCGATAGACTCCTCTCACCTGTAGGTCCATTTTCTCTCTGTCAAATCTGACAACAAAGCTCGAATGTTGAAACCACCATGAACGGCGGTGAGGGGCGGCTGTCGAGCTCGTTTCGGCCAACTATAGGACTAGTCGTACTAAACTAACACCGGAAATGGACTCTTTAGTGAATTTCGAGTCGGATGGTATGATCGTGGTTCAATTCTGGGCATCCACGACTTTCTGGACATCGTGCATGGCGGCGGCGACGGCGGTCCAGCGACACTCCGGCGGGGGCGACACTCCGGCGGGTCCCAAGAGGCAGAACCATCTCCTCTTCGTGTGGATCGTGGAATTGTAGTCTGATTCTCAACCGGTATGTCTTAAGACCTATTCTCTCATTTTCAGTATAAATTCATAATCTAAAATTTATAGTTGAATAAATTGAATTCTAACAAATAATTAGTTAGATATAATTCTTGTTAAGAATTAGTTAGGGGCATATTGTTAGAAGCAATTAATTTTGAATAATGTTAAATACATTTCATGAATATTAGTTATAATTAGAAGATTGATATTGAAATGAAAATTCTTAGCTAATGTTTATGTTGGTTAACTTAGGAATTTTATTAAAATATTGTTAGGGGGAAATTAAAATCTAAGGCTTAGACGAGTAAGTATAATATAGAAACTATCAAATGGGAGTACATGTATTTAACTTGACGAATCAAGTTTTATTATAAAATGTTTAGTTCTTTGGTAACTAGATATATAACACTTAATAATATCATTGAAATATGCTCGAAGGCTAAAATAACTTATTGATTAGTTGGTTTCGAGCTATTAATTGAATATGCATGTGTGCGTGATGGATGACGTATGTAGCCTAAAGAGGATGGGTTATTTGGATTGACTGCCCGATGAATGGACTGTGTGAATTGAGTAAGAGATCAAATGAATGATTATGGTTATGGTGAATGGGATGAGTCGATGTAAATTGTAGGATGGATGGGCTTTGAAATTTTGTTATTGAATTATGGTTTGATCAAATTCTAGGGGAGATTCTGCCGAAATTTCAATAGAACCTAGGTTAGTCTTAATCAATAATTAAATTAATTGGTTTATTAGGTTAATTCTTTAACTTAATAAATAATAAATAAAATTTTCTAATTATTTTATTATTATTATTATTATTTAGTTATTCAATTATTTATTTATTTTCGATGGATCAATTATTATAATAATATGTTGTTGATGATTCTCTATTTAATTATAATTATCTATGAATGTCTACTTGTGTATTTGCATCATGTTAATTAATCGTTTGCTATGCTTGCATTTAATTGCAATACTTGATTAATTATGTTGTGATAATGCTACGCCTTGTATGTGTGGAGTTGGTATGAAGTGAGTCACTATGGGTTTATGAGGGCGGTCTACGAGACCGTTGGACGTATAGGAGATCGGCGCCCCCGTGTGCACCTGATGATATGAGATGGATAATATAGATAAACCACAGGGTGGCCTCCTGTTGGTATGAAAAAGAAAAGAGAGAATAGAAAAACAATGAGAGAGCTGGTCAAGTGAGGATTAGACCAGTCGGTCATGTGAGGATTAGACCAGTCGATCATGTATGGGGGATTGACTCCCTGGTGCACACGTTATAAGAGGGTGGGCCATGTGTGAGGATGGCTCATTGTGGGTTTCGGTAACGTCACTGACTAATTTCCACGTGATGTGATTATGTGAAGATGTTAATAATTGCGAGTGCTGTTGTTGTGCCATTTGTGTGACTGCCCATATGATCATATAACTAGTTGGATGACTAGATTTAATTATCTACACATTCGTGTGAATGCATGTGTTGTGCAATAATTATTATTCACTAATAAACTCACATCTCTTTTGTTTAATCTTTCAGGAAGTAGCTTTTCCTAAATCTCAGATAAAGCTCGAATTCTTTCACTATTAAAAAAGAATTCTCTAATTTTAGTATTAATTCATTAAATAGATAAATGTACGAAAACTTTTCTGTATATATCTATTAGTGAACTCCGCAGTTGTAGGATTTGTATACCTTTAGTCATGTATTAATATAGATGAAATAATTATGTGAGCCCATATTATAAATATGGTATATTGTAAGCTGGACTAATTTGTAAATATTTAAGATGTTATAATTTGGGGTTGAGTTATAATATGAATATGAGGTTTATTTTCGCATGGCAATATAGGCTTAATACTTAGAATTTATATTGATATAATTGAAATTTTGTTTAGGCTTACTACGGGCCTCGGAGGCCTTATGCTTACTTGGGCCCTAGTATTGGTCCGGCCTATGAAAACGGGTCGTGACACTTATTTATTTAAAAATAATTTTTTTTCTTAAATATTTTGTTTTAATATTTTTATTTATAAAATACATTAAAATAAAAAATAATATATTCACCTTAAATTATATATATATATAATTAATGTCATTAATGATCATTTTATATTTTAACAATGACCGTTGTCAAAATTTTATTAAACATGAACAGTAATCAGTTAAATGTTATTAGCCACTAACTATCATTGATGAATCAAATCGGTGATTAGTGTAAAATTAAAAATGAAGTTATTGGAGATACACTATAATAATCTGGGGGGCTGAAGTGCCAAACACCTTTTACAATCAAGCTCAAGATCTGAACTAATCATTGAATGGGCAGGGCGATTGATTCCATCTATAGGATAAAATGTGAATTAGAAGATATTAATTAACATCTAGCCTATTAGAGCAAAAACTCTAATCTCATATGAACAAGAAGGAATACGAATCTAATATAAAATCAATTGACTTATACCAGGTGAAAAGCTCACCATGGATTTATAAATTTTTATATTATTTTTTAATAAATATACATAAAAAAAGAGACATATATACCACAGAAAATGTATCTCATGTGAACATTTAAGAAGAAGCATATAAGTGGCTGGGCACACCCAGTAGCTTCTTGTCAAGAAGATAAAGCATTCTTGAGGAAGGGAGAAAGCAAAAGATGACTTAAGTATATGATAGAACTGTTAGTGTCATGACAATGCATTATTAGCATATGTTATATATATTACAAGTACACAGAAAATTGCAAAGCTAGATATCTAACTAGCTATTTAATTAATTAAAGTTCAACGAAACTCGAAAGTGCAATACTAATTACTCCCCACAATCACATAACTGAGCAAGCATTAGGATTCTCATCGCTAAACATTTCAGGATCATATGCATAATACTCCAAGTACTTTGTCGGCCAATATTCGCTTCTTTTGATTTCGATTTCACTTTTCTTCTCTTCCTCTTCTTTTACCTCTTCACCACCTTCTTTCTTTTCTTCTTCCTTTTTCTCCTCTTCTTTCTTCTCCTCTTCCTTCTTCTCTTCTTCCTTCTTCTCTTCTTCTTTTACTATTGATGCCTGCTTTCTCGTCTTCTTGTATACATCATCGACTAGCTTTGCTGGATCGACTATGCCCTTTACTATTACTTGACTATTAGCTAAGTCTGTTTCGACCGATTCAACTCCTATATTATATAGTATAATGCATTCTATTACGGTTCATCAAATTTAATCTTTTAAATCATTTGTAATCAAACTATATGTTAGGGTAAAAAATTACCTTGGAATTTTCGAACTCGTCTTTGTAAAACTTGAGCACATGCTTCGCAGTGCATTCGAACGTTCAATACAACCGTTATGACAGGAGGAGGCTGCCACGTTATTGCATTGACAGTTAGATAATATACATACATACTATATGTATACTATAAAATAAATCTACAACCCCTCTCCTTTCTTACTTTTTGCAGTGCGAGCAAGACAACCTTTTGTAATAGGAGTGATGTGATTAGCATTTCATTGTTTGTCTCATTAACAAAAATACAGCTCATTTTCCTTACAATTTATTTTAGTAATTATTTTCGCTTTCCTAATTAATTTTTTTTTCTTTTTCTTTTTTCACTAATAATTAATATTATTGTCTAATATTCTTTCCAACAACATCATTACTCTTTCGCTCTCATTTTTTTTTTCTCAACTCACTCCCTTTTAATTTACTTTTCTTTTTACTTGTGTATTTATTTTCTTAATCCTCATTGTATAATTTAACGGAGTGCCTAGACGTGACATGATGTTAGATGATAAAATTTAAACCTAAAATTCCTGAGCTAAATACATAAATTTGACTCTAAATTTTAGCTGATTCTCCTCTATAATCTTTTCAATATTTTGGAAATTCAATCATTACCTTGTACTTTAATAATTACTTTACACTTTCACATTTTAATAATAATTATACCGCTTGCCAAAATGAAATAATTTTTCGGGTGTTCAATAACAACCCTATACTTTCATATTTTATTTTGACGAGAAGTATAATTATTATTGAAATGTGAAAGGGGTCATGATGGGTCTCCCGTAAAATTTAGGGGTCATAAGGATAATCGCTAAAACCACGCGGTCAAATTTATGCACCAAAAATCGTGTCATGCCAACATTTTCAAATCTAGCAAGGCATAATTTAAATTGGTCATATGCATAAATTTACCTTTATACATTATAGAAAAATTTTATGCAATCTTAAATTTTGTTATATATATATATATATATATATATATCTCTGAAATTACAAATTTTGATAATATTGTACCATTTTTATACTAGTAATGACATTTTCTTTTAAGTGTTTTTACTTTTATGTGCAAAATATTCATTTGATGTGTAATTAGTATAATCTTTAAAATAATAATGTTCATATTTTTCAACTATCTAATAATAAATATTCAATTTATCTAATTTTGTAAGTTCTAAGTGTTTAATAGCATAATTTTTCAAATTGAAGTACAATTTTATTAATTGAAATGTTCAGTAGGTCAAGTAAAAGTTTAAGATGTCATAAAAATTTTTATATAAAATATATGACTAAATGTATGCATTGGACAGATTAAATTCTAATATAGAGTAGCATGGTAAGGCACAAATAAAATTTTACTACCTATATTAATCCAAGATCATTTAGACACCCGTTTAATTATTGTACTAAAATCCATTAATAATTTATTATATATACACTATGCTAAATCCATTTAAAGTCACCTTTATACAAGTAACATATATGTAAATTTTAAATTGCTCGAATTTGAATTTATTTATAAATTTAAATTTTAAAAGGCGTTTGATTCAGCTAATTAAGTTAGTTGTAGATATTTAATAAGCTTTTAATCAACGACCAATTTTATTAGTTACTTTTCGAAATTTTTCATATAAGCTAGGAACTGTTTTGCATTTATATTATATTCAGACTTTATTAATCTTATAAAAATAATTTTTAATAAAATTAATATTTTTATAATATTATTATTTATAATTATTTAAAATGATAACTTTTATTAAATATTATTTTTAAAAGTTTAATAAGTGTTTTTGATTCGTATAATACATTATACTAATAAATATTATAGTTAAAGGAACAAATCTATGATTAACTAAATTAAGGGGAATAAGCAATTAAATTGAAAAGACATATTTGGTTATTTTGTGCAAAAATTTACTACCACCCGTGACACAAAAAAAAAAAAAAAAAAAAAAAAAAAAAAAAAAAAATCAAGCTGTGGTCAACAGTAACGCCCGAACATCTACTCGTAAACCGTGCCCATTATATTTTCTGAGCTGTTCCGTTACTTTCATGTCAGGGACCAAACAGTGGCCTATTATTTTACTGTATTGTATGCAAAATTAGGTGTAGGGTAACTGCTATATAATTACTCTTAATTTTTTATTTTCTCATAAAATAAATATTTAATTTAATTAGTAATAAAATCCATAAATTAAACATTCTATTTTATGCGGAAAAATATTACGACACCTCAAAAATTTTACCGAAGACTTATTATATTTCTAAAGTTGTAAATTTAATAACATTGTATATTTTTCCACACTAATAATAATAGACTTTTAGTGTTTTTAGCTTTTATATATAAAGCATCGATTATTATGATTTTTAATAATAGTTTTATATATTTTTAATTATTTAATAAATATTTAATCGATCTAATTTTATATAAATAAAATTTATCAATTAAAATATTCAATAAATAAATTTTTTATATAAAATATAAAGGTGAATTTACGCGTTTATCTATTTAATTAGTACAAAAATTAACTTTATTTTGCATATTTTAGATATAGTCAGTCTATACATAGAAAAAAGGAATATATAAAAGCTGATTCAGAATATTATTTTAATTTATTTAATATATTTGTGTAGAGCAATTATTATATGGGATAATAATGATTGCATGTGAACAAATGTATTAATTTAAAAAAACAAAAGAGGAAGGAAATTACCTCATCCTTTTTCTCTTCCTTAGGTTCTTCTTTCTTTTCTTCCTCTTTTTTCTCTTCGGGTGGTTTTGGCAACGGAGAGATTAATTCCACTTTTCTGCCGCTTTTCTTTTGCAGCCTCTCACATACCTTTTGGGGGTCTGCTGCTTTGCCTTTCACCACCACCTTACTGGCTTTGCTATCTGCAGTTACTTCCTCCACTCCTGCATCAACCCATTTATTTATTTTTCTTTATTTCCATATAATTAAAATATACGTTTTATTTTTAAATACATTTTTTAGTTATAATTAAAAATAAAATAAGAATTTAAAATAGTTTCATAATTATAAATATACGAAAAAGAAGTGAATTTTGGACAAATTAACATGATAATTAAACAGTGAGTCTTGTTACTTATCTGTGTTTAAAGTATTTTATATTTCCTGTTTAACTAATAAAAAAATTACGAATAAATTATTACAATGTTTGTCTTATAGTGTGGAAGTTCAAAACCAAATTATTTGAATTTTTTTTTAGAATTTTATATATTTAAAAGAAAAAAAGAAAAATGAACCTTCAAATCCTTTCAAAGCTCTGGCAACTTTTCTAGCACAAGCTTCACAATGCATATCAACTTTAAGTACAATTTCTGGAGGCTCTTCTTCTTTCTTCTCTTCTTCCTTCTTCTCTTCTTCCTTCACTTCTTCTTTCTTTTCTTCTTCTTTCTTCTCCTTTAGTAATTACATATAGTTATAAAAAACAAAGCAAACAGAAAATCAGATCTGTAAAAAAAATCTCAAACAAAAATAAAGTAATACTTTGCTTACTTCACCCATTCTTTGTGATGAGATTTAGGTCCGACTTGAAAAGTTGAATATGCAAATGAAGTTAGTTAAAATGAGTTGAGTTGAGTTGCTATAAGCTAATGTCTTGTACTTGCTGTCTCTCCAGCTTTCTCTCTCTTTTTGTGTGGGTATGGTGAAGAACATTTATTTATGGTGGGGGATTCTGAAAATTGCTGATGTGGATACTGTATGTTATGTCGTGGACATTATGTCCTTTAGCTGACTCAGCTTCATAATTTGCCATCCATTATTCTCGTTTATTACTGCATATTAAAGAAAATTTAAAATTTTAAAAAAAAATTGAAATAAATTTTCCTTGAGTTAGTAGTTTAAGAATTGAATTTTTATTTTGTTTTAAGTTTGAGAATTACATTCTAATAAATTGATTATGATTCCTATTGAATCCTTGGCCTAATAAACAAGGCAAGGCTCTCAGACGTTTCAATTCTAAAAAACTTATGTAAGGATATGGTTACACTAATGCCTTTTAACAGGCTTGATAATGGGTTATATTACCTTTGATGGATTTGAAATTGTTGTAACTGCTGTCAGTGCAGAGTTTACAATAATCATTGTATATAATATTGAATGACAAAAATTAAAAAAAAAATAATTACACTAATATCTTTAAAAAAAAAAAAAAAGAATTAGATATAATTGTTGCTATTTAATTTATCCAAAACAATTTGAGCAGCTCACTCTCTCTTGCTCAAGATAACATTTGAATTAGATTTTAAAGGTTAAGATAACATTTTATAAAAAGTTAACCATATGTAACGTTTAGCTTTTAACATTTTATTAAAAATTATTCAGAGAGCTAATAGCTAAACGCTACTAAAATATCTAATTTTGTTGAACAGACCTTTAATTAAGTTTGATTTGAATTTTTGAAATTTGTTGATTTTATATAATAATGAAAGATGCAGCAAATAAAAGAAAATACCTAATTTTGTTGAACAGAGCTTTAATTAAGTTTGATTTGAATTTTTTAAATTTGTTGATTTTATATGATAACGAAAGATGCAGCAAATAAAAGAAAATACCTCCAATTTTTAAATTAAAATAAAAATGCTCAAACACAAATGTTGATAATAATTACATTTCAAGAAGGCCAACCTTTAGGGTAAAAGAATTAAAAAGCATTCTATCCTATACTGATAAAAGTCCAAAAGAAGATATCAAAAATCATTTCTTTTTGTTTCTCCAACAAAACCTTCTCCTTTCATTATAAAAGACTAAAGACAACATTATAGTGGTTTGATTTGATTTCATGATTAATTTCCTACTCTATCATCATTAACATCCAAAAGGGTTTTTTCATGTCTTAATCTCAACGGACCACAAACTTTCTTCTCTTTCTTTCCTTACATTGTTCTCTCACAATATTATTTACTTCTTGACAAGGAAATACAACATTAATTTCTATAAACGAATACGGAAAAAAAAAAAAAAAAAAGAACAAAAATTATGAGACCGAACAATAAGTGTATATATTGCAAGAGAGATGGAGCCCACAAATTTGGATTCGAAGCCACAAGTGGGCGTGAATATACAAGAAGAAAACCCAATGGGTGGTCGGCCCGATGGAAAGGCTATTAGTATCTAGGAAAGCAGAAACGTGGGACCCAATCAGGAAATAATGGACCAATTGGATGAACGACAAGTGGGTATTGATACTGATAAGCATTATCGTCTGGTAATCTACAAAAAGGAATGAAAATGGCGTTAGGAAAAAGATGGACAATGAAAAGAGGAGTGCATGAATTTCCTGTAGTCACGTATACAACCTATAGAATCTCTCCGAGTATTACTAGTTAATTCCAAACCTGTCAAAAGTGGGGACTACTTCTCCAATAGCTATAAACGAGCCAACAAGCAATGGACCTCTGCATATTCGAAATTGAGATCCCTCCCTGTGTCATCATTCATTGGGGGGAGGGGGGATTCTTTAATTTTTTCTTTTTTTTAAAGTTTTTTAACCTGTCAACAAAATACGCTTTGTAAAATTCGAATTTATATTATGAAGATTAAAGTCGCTTATTGCCTCAATTAATATCTTGTTGATAGAGTGATTCTTTAATTTATTATAAATATAAATAAGTGAAATCATCTAAACACGATTTGAGATTCGATAAAAAAAAAAAAAAATTGTTGGTTAAGGTTAATGAATTGGTTTAATAATAAATCCTATAAACGAGTTATAATGTTTTTCAACTATAAATTATGTGAATATATTTTTAATGAGTCGAGCTTTAAAGCTCAATAGAATTTAGCTTTATAATTGTATCTTTATACAATCTTGATAATTTTAATACTGTTAAATCAAGATTTATTGATAATCGATATAACCATAAAATTCTAAATATTTCTTCTTTATACATGGAGAATATAAATGCAAAGTTTATCAACACAGGACTCCACTAACACAAATTCAAAATATTTATAAAATAAGGCCAACTTAAAAAATGTCAGAAATTAGGTTTCTATATTAATAAAATATTAAAAAAATATATAAATTAAGAGAATGTCGATATTGGTAAAAAATAAATCAATAATCTATCATTATACATTTTCTGTGATTCAATCACAACAAGTGACCAGAGACCGATGTTCGATCTCCGGCAATGACCATAACAACAGCGATGACAACAACGACGATGAAATCGGTAATGACGATTAGCGATAGCTTCGGTGACAACAACGATGATAACAACAACAACGACCATTGGCGGCAACAATGACAGCAAGGATAACAACAACGATAATAAAATGGTAAAATAATAAACGAATAATGAAAATCATATTATTTTAATATTTAAGGTCAAACTATATATTTTAAAATAAAATTTCAAGACATTTATTACAATATCCTTACAAAATAACAAGCCATATATTTTGATTTATGGTAAGGTGGGGGATAGGTTTTATATTGGGGAAATTGAAATTAACATCTTATCCTAATGTAAATTATTATTATTATTTTCAGAAATTGAGCCTTTTTGGACATTTGGTGTAAAATTAAAGTGATAATTATATAAAAAGTTCGTTTTTCGAGAAATTACATATCGCACCCGAGTTCAAAGGGTAAACTGAATCATTTTTTTAAACTAAAAATCATTTAGGTTAATTTAACTTCCAAGAGTCTTTTTTTTTTTCTTTTTCTAGTTATTTTTGCAAAAGTAACTTAATCCCTGTTTGTTTCTATAAAATAACTTGCAGAAAAATATTTTTCATAATTTTTTATTGTTTAGAACGTTAAAAAGAAAATAAGTCAAGAAAAATAAGTTGTTGGTCAATGGAAAATAAGTTAGCAATTAAGGAAAATGACTTACCCTTGTTTACAGGGAAAAATATTTTTCTAATTTATTTTATAATTCAAAACTAGTCTTTTTGGTCCATCAAGGAACACTCTACCTGTAACATCCCTTCCCGGTCCACTCGTTAACCCGAATGAACCGAGCCGAGACGCTACAATCTGGTTGAACTTATATCCTGTCATGCTGATATCATCCTATATGCTAAATATGAATATAAAACACTCCCAATTAAACTTCAAACTTTCAATATCTCCAACTAATCATCATAACACAACAACACTTTATATATATAGTCATAACTATATAAATCCTCAATAGCATTTAATATCCAGCAATTAATTACATTCATGATCTATATCAAGTCTTCATGACCTAATCATACCAACTATAGTAAAATATGTCAAGCATTTCCTCCAAATACTTACACCACAATAATTACATGCTTCAATTATATTTCCAATCACATAAGCTCTATCAAATGTAATAATTATACATGCCATAAATCTTAATACATGCCATAATTCTTAATGATATTACTCTCGATCTACTACTCCCAAATTCGTCACTTCTGTTTTGATAGTACTCTTCAAGTCTTCATGTAACAACCACAATCATCAACCTACGCGTGATAAAAATCGACGCGCTGAGTATAAAACTCAGTGGTGCTCATAATTCACATACTTAACAAAGCGTGATGGCAACTTACTTAAAATACAAAGTTCATAAAAGCATTGATAATCATAGACTCAGTAAATTTCAACATCAATGCATCTTTATAGCAAAGAATAAACTTCTAATTTATACCATAAATAATTTAGTTCTAATTATCTCATAACTCCTTTACATGAACCTTTAATCACACATTATGATACTATCATGATCTTACCTGCTGTTCATTGTGTTGTATGAATGAAATCAATAAACATGTAAGAATACATAACAATATATGTTCATTGTCTTACTTGCTATTCATTATGCTGTATGACTTATGCACTTTAGTCACTTCATATAAGTTATGATTAATAACATCTCATGACTGTATGGCTCCTTAAAGATTCAATAAATAAACTTGTAAGCATATATAGCATTATACTTTTATGATCTTACGTGATGTTCTTTATGCTGTATGAATTCTGCAACTTTGATTAAAACTCAGTGAATATCACAATGAATAAAGAAACATATAAGCACATACATATGTAGAAATAAACATGTACTCACATATGGAATGTAAGCACACATATCATGATACTTTCATTTTACCTTGATGATCTTTCTTGCTGTTTAGTATACTGTATGATTCATGCAATGTTATGTCAAGATATCTGTATGGTTCCATAAGGTTATAGTGAAACCGAAGTGATAAGAAAAACTGTATGAAACTGGATGAAACTGTATGCTTGGCTGCTATGGCCTATATAATCATATCCACTCAACGGCCTGTAGCCGGAGTACCAAACTGTATGGGGAGCAGATATGCTATTCTATGTCGCGACATAGCCTTATCTACGTGGTTTCTACCTAACCTCAATGGAGCATATTAATGGAATGACAATAGATAAAACAAAAGCATAGTAATTGTGTCATAATTTGCATGCTTGTGTCATGTTATTTTCACATGCTTGTGTCATAAAATTAACTGCTTCATCATTTCATAAAATTTACTGCTTACCTGTATGCTGATAGCCTCACCAAGCAGGCAACTTGTGTCATGTTAGTTTCACACCATTTGCATGCTTGCATTTTGTGTTTATACATGTGTTCATGTTGTCTTTTTGCTTTAAAATGGTTGAAGACATACAAGTTGAGAAAAGGAATACAATTGCATAGAATTCATAACTTCATACACCATTTCACATCATTTCACAATTGCATAGAATACAATTACAAGTTGTGTTTACCTCATTTCACATCATTTGCATGCTTGCATGTTGTTTTGATGCATATTCTAATGTTGTCTTTTTGTTTTAAAATGATTGGAGGCATACAAGGTGAGCAAAGGAATACAATTGCATTGAAAATGAAGTCCAAAAGAGCATAAAAACACAAGTCGCGAGCGCGCAAATGAAAGTCGCGAGCGCACAAAGCACACATGAGAGTCAGTGAGTTTCCAGGCACAATTCGCGAGCGCGCAAATGAAATTCGCGAGCGCGCGACGTGTTTTTCAGCCTGCGCAGTCTGTACTATTTTGGTCATATCTCTCAATTTACAACTCCGATTTGGGTGATTCAAAAGCCCATGTAAAGCTAACACATAGAGGAACAAATAATTCTTCTATGACACTTCCTAATTCCATCATTAAATGGGGTAAAAATCAAGGTGAAGTTACTGGTAACTTTTCCAGCAGAACTTGTTTCAGCATGAACTCAATCTCTACTTCATTTATTCATTTCATCTCATGCTTTTTCACCATTTTCAGTCATCTTACTCAATATTAAGCAATATATCTTCTCATTATCAACACACCACACAATTTATCATGTAAGGAAATGAATTAAACTAAAAGAGATAGCACACCTTCACTCCAAAAAGCTTAAGCTCTTCTTTTTAGCTTCCTTTTTCTTCTACCTTTGAGCTCACCTCTCCTATACATGAGAATTCTTATGAATACTCTACAATATCACCAAATGATTCAAGTATGAAATTCAAGAAGGTTTACTTACTTGGATAGAATAGAAGTTGAATTAATGCTTGAATCCCATTAAAATCTTCACTACCATTAAAAGTGATGGAGAAAGGAAAGTGGAAGAGGAAAGTAGAGGAAGAAGATGAAGATAAGGATGAAGAAATGAAAATGAAATGGAATTCACGGGTAGTCTCTAGAATATCATTGATTTTTATGTGAAAATTACCAAATGGTACCTCAAGTGTCAAAATGGTACAACTCAATACCTCAACTTTCTACTTTAGTGCAAGCAAGTCCTAATCCTTATACTTTGATCTTTTTGTTTCCTTTAAGTAAGTCCACTTCTTTTCCTTATTGCAATTACATCCCATTCTATCCCACTCTAGACTCTAATGGATCAAACCGGGTTTTGGATCAGCCCGACTCGACTCTAAGCAACGACTCGATTCAATAGAAAAATGAGACGTTACACTACCTGTTGAAAAGGTGCAATTGTAGGCCCTCAGTCTCTTTGAAAGTGTAAAAAATGTGCTAAGTGCTTTTTTTTGGATGAAATATTTAAAATAATTTATTAATGGGGCCATACCATTTAAAATATATTTTACGTGATAATTTTTGGAACATGATTATTTTAAAATAATCATTAAATTATTTTAACATTATTATTTTAAAAATATGTTAAAGCTCATACCATTTAAAAAATATATATATTTTAGTAATATGTTTTAACGTAATTATAGTACTTAGATATTGTTAAATTGTCTTAACATGATATACACTGAAGTATTAAATAATTTAATTTAAAAAATTAAATCACATTACTAGACTAAATTAGTCATCATTATAGTATTTATACTATGAGAATACATTTTAAATAGAAACTCTAATTATTAAACTTATCTTTAAAATAGATTGCTTATGAATAATATAATAGGTATAAATACATTATTTATATGATGGAAAATTAAAAATTTTAAGGTGATATCAAATGTTGAAAAATATTTTTCAAGTATGTTTTATGTAAAGTCAAACGTCGAAAAATAATGTGTTTTCTTATAAAATATTTTCCAAGAAAAATATTTTCTTTCAAGTTATTTTCCAGCAATTATTTTTCGGAAACAAACGAAGCCTTATATGAATAATATTTCTTGAACTTTTTATGGTGCTTAAGCGAATCATCTAAAGGAATATATTGGTGATGAAAAAGGTAAAAAATAAATCAATGTAAAAGAAAATAATTTCTATTTTTAAATAAATATATATTGATATTTTTAAAAAAATTAACAAACTTTTGTCACGATCCAAAATCGTGAATCGGACCAGTACTAAGGTCTAGATAAGTTTAAAGCCCATGAGACCTATAATAAGCCTCACTCCCATGAATTCAGTCATTTGAATCAATTTTTAGGAACAATAAACCTATAATATGACGTCATTAAGTCATACTATCAATCTGTATCTCTAGCACAGCTTCCACAATCAAATAATTCACAACTCGGGCCTATAACTTTTCTTTTATACCATTAACGTCATCTATAATATGGGCAAACATGTCCATTCGTACTTTTAGAGAGTTAATTAGAAAACCACAAGTTTATTGGACAACATACTAATAACTTTTACATGAGAAATTGTAATACATTACTCCCTAACTATGGAGCTCAGTAAGTAGATGTGGATACATTTTTATACATAATACAGCATATTCAAATATTATCAAAAACTGGTAATTACTACTATAACTCTAGAGAGAAGGAAGCAGAGCTTATCTGAACCAGCGGATTGTCTACCTCTTGGAAAAAAACTTTAAGGGGTGAGTTTCACCAACTCAATGAATAATAATAATAATAATGTGTAGCCCAAATAATCACACAAGATGTGACAGCGTTTTTCGCAAGTGTATGAAATCGCAACAAGTAATATAGAGTAAGAGAGTATCGTATCCACAGGGATTGTTTATCAATTACCAAAATTATGTTAACCTATTATTATTTAGACGATGGTAAGAGAAAATTGCTATAAGGTAAATAACTTTAAAGTAAAAACAGAAGAGATCAACACAAAATTCAGGTGAAAAGAAATTAGAGAACTAAGCTACCAGGGAAATTGATTTCACTTAATTCTATCCAGCTTATTCTATTAGTTCATTAATCAACTTTAATTGTTCAATTAGGAGAAACAACCCTAAAGTTACTAACAAGCTCTCCCGATTTATTGTTAGCTATTCTAATCCAGTTTAATTACCTATCTTTTAATAGTAAAATTAAACATAAATCAGATCATTAGGTTTTATGGTTGTTTTGTGAGTTCACAACTTAATACCTTATTAACTTACGAAAACCCCCCTTGAGTCAAACCATATAGCTTCCGCATCAAGTTATTATTCTCAAGTAAATTATTATTTTTTTCATATCAATAACCCTTCTCCCGAATGTGATTATTGAAATAACTCAATCCAGGGGAAATTTTCTGCCTGGAAGCATTAAGCACAATAATAATTTATAACGAGAACAAAGAAAAACAAATCTAATATTATAAACTGGAATCGAATTAAATTACATCAAATCCCTAGTATAAGAATTTAGCTGGACATAGTAATTAAATTAAACTCAATCATACTTGAATCATTCATCATATTTAAAGACAATAATAAAAGAAAGAACAAGATGAAGAGTTTAGAATAAAAATTGTATCACAACTATGTGGATGGCTTCCTTGATTCTTGGCACAATTATTTGATGCTTGAAATCTTTTAGAGAGAGAGAATTATGTAAAGGATTGCACAAAAACCAGATCCCCAGCAATGAGAAGTTTCCCTCTTTATATAGAGCTCCTGGAGGTGAGTCTGATTCCTTTTAGGAAAATAGAATCCTTATTTAGTGCAAAATCCTTTATAGGAGATCATGACTGTTTAGGCTTTTGATTTCCTCTTGATTAGGACTCCTTTTTCTCCCAAAATAGGTCTAGGTCTTGTTTAGTGTGTTTAGGAAACTCCCCGAGGTCGGCCCATGTGAGAAAAAGCTTGATTTGCGTATCTAGTTCACGCTGGTTCCGCCTGCACAGCACGGGCGTGCTTCATTGCACGGGCTGGGTGTGCTTTAATCTGGAAGTCTGGCTAGTGAAGCACGGGGTGTGCTAGGCAGCACGGGCTATTGATTCAATAAAGCACGGGCGTGCTACCAAGCACAGGCAGGGCGTGCTGCCTTCTGGAAGTCTGCCTAGGATTGCCATGGGCGTGCTAGGCTTGACACGCCCTGGTCCCTTTGTAGCACGGCCGTGCCTTTTGACACCTCCCTGGCCGTGCTCTCTTCTGTCTCTCCTTTGGTTTCCTTAGCTTCTAGCATGGTTATGCCTTCTAGCATGGCCTGAGCGTGCTAGAAGCTAAGTGTCTTGCATTGTAAAGCTCTTTATATAGAGCTCCTGGAGGTGAGTCTGATTCCTTTTAGGAAAATAGAATCCTTATTTAGTGCAAAATCCTTTATAGGAGATCATGACTGTTTAGGCTTTTGATTTCCTCTTGATTAGGACTCCTTTTTCTCCCAAAATAGGTCTAGGTCTTGTTTAGTGTGTTTAGGAAACTCCCCGAGGTCGGCCCATGTGAGAAAAAGCTTGATTTGCGTATCTAGTTCACGCTGGTTTCGCCTGCACAGCACGGGCGTGCTTCATGGCACGAGCTGGGTGTGCTTTAATCTGGAAGTCTGGCTAGTGAAGCACGGGGTGTGCTAGGCAGCACGAGCTATTGATTCAATAAAGCACGGGCGTGCTACCAAGCACAGGCAGGGCGTGCTGTCTTCTGGAAGTCTGCCTAGGATTGCCATGGGCGTGCTAGGCTTGACACGCCCTGGTCCCTTTGTAGCACGGCCGTGCCTTTTGACACCTCCCTGGCCGTGCTCTCTTCTGTCTCTCCTTTGGTTTCCTTAGCTTCTAGCATGGTTGTGCCTTCTAGCATGGCCTGAGCGTGCTAGAAGCTAAGTGTCTTGCATTGTAAAGCTCTTTTCTGCGCCAATTTCCTACAATTTTCTCTTAGATCAAGCGGGTTAAGAATCAAGGGAGCTTTGAACACAATTATACTAGAAGTGAATTAAAATTAAATTAAAGTAATAAAAACTTACTGAAATTCTAATAAAAACTATATTAAAAACACTATGAAATTAACACCTATCAAATTTCCCCAAACTTAAACCATTGCTTGTCCTCAAGCAACAAACTAAAAGAAAAATAATTTGACGACACTAGCTTACCATGGTTGGAGATGATCTCAATAAACTTTCAAGATATCATGATTAGTAAACAAGTGAATAAACCCAATCGTTCTCCATGCTATTCATACTTAAGCTTGACTTTTATTCTTGAATAAAACACATTCATTGAGTAAAATATAAGTTTAAAGAGGTTGTCAACACTAATACTTATTCAATTTATGATAAATAGGACATGAATCATCTAAAGCATTTTTACCCTTTTAAAATTAAGACAATTGATAGTGCAACAGTGGCATTCCCATATGCAAAACTAGTCATCCTTTCTCCACAATTTAAATGCATACGATTAAAAGATCAAAAGGTCTTTATTTGGGTTGTAATGGGGCTTTCTTGGTGCAAATTTTGCTTAATCAAAGAAAGGGATAAAAGGTAGTCAAAGAGTACAAAAGAATGTATAATATTCAAGATTTAATTAAACTTTTACTAGTTCTAGGGAGTGTCTGTTTTGAAATTTTCTTACTAGCTAGAGGCATCTTGGGCAATGTATTTTCTTAATATTTTGGCACTTTTCTTCCTTGCTTTTTTTTTTTTTTTTTTTCGTTCTCCTTAAATTCTTTTGATTACTTTTCATGTGCCTCTTTCTTGATTCTTTCTTCTTTTCTTCATTTGCTAGTATTAATTGATAAATTCTCCCTCTTTTGTTGCTATATTCTAATTAAAAGTCGAATCTTTCAATCATACAATCCTTTGTACTTAGGGTAGGAAATTTGAATTTTGGCTTTGAGGGCTCGGTTTATTTAGGGTGAAGAAGAAAATTTTACGGTTTAAGGCTTCAAAGTTGGTTTCAAGGGTCATATTTTTAACTTAGGTGGTCTAGGCTAAATATAGGTTTCAACAAAAATTGCCTAAATCATCTCTTTCAAAATGTAAACATTTAAATTTTTCGCCTCGAATGAAGTTCTAATTTTTGTTCTAGGAATGCCAAGGTTTAAATAACTTTAGAGTAAAACACACCTATACATCATAACTTTCATAAAAATTAGTGTTTAAAAATCTAGAAACAAATAGTTTAGATCAATGAACATGTTTAAGTCAAAATTTCAAATTCAGAGCTTAAATATGCTAGAATTGAGAATCAACTATATTTAACACTTGTTGCTAGACATGAGAACCTTCAAGCTTACTTGTAATCATTCCAAACATGTTAAGCAAAAACAAAAAAAATTTTTAGCTTAAAATTCCCTTCCCCCAATTCAATCAATCACATTTTCCCCAATGTGTATAAATTCCCCAAACTTATTGCATTACTTAGAAGGAAAGCAGTAAGAGAGAAGAAGAAACCTTACCAACATTATATTGAACAATACAATAGAACGGGTGTGGAATGAGTCTTAACTAAAAGAGCAACTAAACATTAAGAACAAAAACTACTGAAAAGTTATAAAAATTCAAATAACAAACAAACTAAAATGAAAGCAACCAAGACAATGTATTAGAACAAAAATAAACATAAACAAAACAAAAGATAAGTGAGAAATCCATCATTGCTTCGGTGGTGGGGGTGGCTGCAGAAGCTGGAGAATGGTCTGGAGTTGGCCTTGCATGGTATCCATCCTAGAATCAAGACTGCCATTCATGATTTCGATGGACTGGAAACTGTCTGCGATCATCGTTTCCATCCCGTTAAGGCGCGTGTCAAAAAGGTCCATTCGAGACATCATCCTTGCAAGGACTTCATCATTTGACATGTTGGATGTGCCTTGGAACGATGGACCAGCGCAGGATGTACCTGCACCAAAAGAAGAGGGAAAAGGAGGAGGATTGTCCTCCTCCATGTTAGCACCACCTGCTGCCTCTGCTCCTGCATCATCAGGATTGACCTCTGGAGCACCCACTATTCGATACGCATCCCCGACCTTTTCGATTAATTTCATGTGGATCATAACATCTAAATCCAGTCGGGTACCCCGTCCCCCTCCAACACTCTCATGTACTGATCTAGGTGGTTGCCAAACCTGTAAATATCTAGCAATGCGGGTTACAAAACACCCCATCATTATAGCCCCTTTGTCGGCTCTAGCCACTCTTGCAAATCTTTGGCACAACCAATACCCAACATTGAGTAGAATTCCTTTTTCAATGGCCCACAAGAAGTATAACTCATTTAAACTCAGAACCCCATCACTTTCGCTCCTTCCAAAGATAGTATTAGATAAGAATTTATGCACGTATCTAAGGCCAGGATTTTTCAATTTAGAGGCTTTTGAATACCTAGGATTATAATTTACTTCCTCAGTAAAATGGTTCCAAGCATTACGTGCATTAAAATCACTAGGTACTTGTATTTGACTATTCTCTGTGGGAAATCCGAAAATTTGGCTAATCTCATTCACAGACAGTTCAAAATCTTGGCTAAGAAGCCTAAATCGAATCTTGCTCGGGGGAGATGTAGGCAAAAGCGGGATAAAAGAGGAATAAGAACTTAGAAATTCTAGAGTTAATGGTGCATATACTAAGTCCTTCATGTCAAGAAATTGCCCCCATCCTATTCTCTTAAGTGGTTCTAACACAATATCTCTAAGACCCACTTGTGCTAAAGCAGCCTCATCAATAAATCTATTCGGTAAAATAGGTGGAAGAGATAATTTTGTATACCTTTCTTGTTGATCGGATGAGGCGAACTCGAATGGAAGTGCAGGAGGTGAAGGAGGTTGAGGAGCCGTGGAGGATCGCGTGGTTGAACGCTTTCGAGCAGCAACGGAGGAAGCGGGTCTGCTGCGTTTGTATCTAGGAGGCATTGTTGGAGGTGATTATGTGAAAATTTTGGGTGGAGAGTGTTTGATTTGAGAGGAAAGGGAGAAGAAAAGAGAAAATTTGAGAGAAAAGGATGACGGCTAGGGCGTGCGAGATGGAAAAGAGAGGAGTTGAAGGCGTGCTCTTTAAATAGGGGCGCCAATTAATGAGTAGGTCTGATCGTGGCACGGCTGTGCTGATAAGCACGGCCTGGGCGTGCTTTCCTCTAACCTGCAAATTAAAAGAAGAAGCGTACCTGGCACGGGCGTGCTGCTGAGCATGCCTAGGGCGTGCTTCTCTCTGACCCTTGCGCCTGATAATTGTCGCGCAAGTAGCACGGGCGTGCGACTGAGCACGGCTTGGGCGTGCTCTTCTCTGCCTCTCCCTTGTTAAAAATCGCCTGCGGATAGCACGGGCGTGCTTGTCCCTGACCTTTCAAGTGAATTTTTTCCTTCTCTATGGCACGGGCGTGTTGATGGGCACGGCTGGAGCGTGCTCTTCTCTGACCCTCAAGTTGAAAAATTGCCTGCAGATAGCACGGGCGTGCTATCTGGCACGCCTGGGGCGTGCTTCTCCCCGACCTCTCAAGTGTCAGCACCTTTGAAAAATGCACGGGCGTGCTGTCTCCTCACCCTATGGCACGGGCGTGCCACCTAGCATGGCCAGGGTGTGCTCTGCTCTGGATTTTCACTTTTTCCTACAAAAAAACTCTAACTAAAACAAAAGAACACTTATGGAGAAAATTTGGGAATTTGACAATTAAAACAGAAAATAAAATCAAATAAATGGAACGAAAATTTAGCAAGAAAATCAGATGGGTTGTCTCCCACAAGCACTTTTGTTTAACGTCGTTAAGTTCGACGCACTTAGCCTAGTTTAGGCTAAGCAAGACCGATTGTATTCTTGATGGGTTCAAAGTTGTCATTATGATAGCTTCTCAGACGTTGAGCATTTACCTTGAAACTTCGATTTGACTTCCCATCCACTATTTCAATTGCGCCATGAGGAAAGATTTCCTTGATTGTAAATGGTCCAGACCATCTAGAGTGCAACTTACCAGGGAATAACCGGAGCCTAGAGTTATAGAGCAACACCTGCTGGTCTACCTTTAGATCCCTCATGATAATGCGCTTATCGTGCCATTGTTTAGTGCGATCTTTGTATATTTTAGCATTTTCATAAGCATGGAGGCGCAATTCATCCATCATGTTTAGCTGTAACAAACGCTTTTGTCTCACTTCTTTGGCATTAAAGTTAAGAAATTGAATGGCCCAAAACGCCTTATGTTCTAACTCTAGAGGGAGATGACAAGCCTTACCATACACCATGCGATATGGAGACATACCTATAGGCGTTTTGAATGCCGTTCTGTAGGCCCATAGAGCATCGTCTAGCTTTTTGGACCAATCCTTTCTTGATTGTCCAACAGTGGTTTCGAGGATCTTTTTGATTTCTCTGTCAGTGACCTCTACTTGTTCACTTGTTTGAGGATGACAAGGAGTACCTACACGATGAGTGACACCATATTTTGCAAGAAGGGAATCTAAATATCTATTGCAAAAATGCTTACCTCCGTCAGTGATTATTGCTCTAGGAGTGCCATGCCTTGTAAAAATGTTTTTCTTGATGAAGCTCATCACACTTTTGGCATCGTTATTTGGAAGAGCAACAGCCTCTGCCCACTTTGACACATAATCCACCGCCACTAGAATGTATTGATTTGAATATGATGGTGGAAAAGGTCCCATAAAGTCTAGACCCCATACGTCGAAGATTTCAACTTCAAGGATGCGATTTAAGGGCATCTCATGTCTCTTCGAAATGTTACCTAACCTTTGACAACGATCACAAAGACGAACATAGTTATAAGCATCTTTAAAGAGATTAGGCCAATACAAACCACTTTCTAGTATACGCGCAGCTGTTTTCTTGCTCCAAAGTGACCTCCACATTCCATTGAATGGCAGAATTTAAGGACACTTTCTATTTCAGTTTCCGGTACACATCTCCTGAATAGTTGATCACTGCAATACTTGAACAAAAATGGCTCCTCCCAATAGTAGAATTTGATATCATGAAAATTTTTTTTTCTTTGTTGGTAAGAAAAATTGGGAGGAGGAATTTTGCAAACAAGATAATTAACTATGTCAGCGTACCAGGGGGTTTGAGCATTTGCTACTAGAAGAAGTTGCTCATGGGGAAAGCTTTCATTGATTTGTAACTTGCTTGTATCTTCTTCCCCCAATTCAAGCCTGGAAAGATGGTCAGCAACGAGGTTCTCGGTCCTCTTTTTGTCGCGAATTTCTAGGTCAAATTCTTGCAATAAAAGTACCCAACGAATGAGTCTCGGTTTTGCATCTTTCTTTTCCAGCAAGTATTTGATGGCTGAGTGATCTGTGTATACTATTGTTTTAGCTCCAATTAGATATGCCCTAAATTTGTCAAAAGCAAAAACAATAGCTAGCAATTCTTTTTTCGTAGTTGCATAATTTAGTTGCGCATCATTTAATGTGCGACTTGCATAATAAATAACATGCAATTTCTTGTCTTTTCTTTGTCCAAGAACAGCTCCTACAGCATGATCACTAGCATCACACATTAGTTCAATGGGTAAAGTCCAATCTGGTGTAGTGATGATCGGGGCTGAGATTAACTCCTTCTTCAACCTGTTAAAAGCATCTAAACACTCTGTCAAAATCAAAAGGAACATCTTTAACTAATAGATTGCAAAGAGGTTTAGTGATTTTTGAGAAGTCCTTTATGAATCTCCTGTAAAACCCTGCATGCCCAAGAAAACTTCTTATACCTTTCACTGAGTTAGGAGGAGGTAGTTTTTCAATTACCTCAATTTTTGCCTTGTCTACTTCAATCCCTTTTTGAGAGATTTTATGCCCTAAGACAATACCTTCACTAACCATAAAGTGACATTTTTCCCAATTTAACACAAGGTTAGTGTCTTCACATCGTTGCATTACTAAAGATAAATTATGCAGGCATGCATCGAAGGAAGAACCAAACACAGAAAAGTCATCCATGAATATTTCAATAAATTTTTCCACCATATCAGAAAAGATGGACATCATGCACCTTTGAAAGGTTGCAGGGGCGTTGCATAGCCCAAAAGGCATTCTCCAATAGGCAAAAGTGCCATAAGGACAAGTGAATGTAGTTTTCTCTTGGTCCTCAGGAGCTATAGGTATTTGAAAGTACCCTGAATAGCCATCTAAGAAACAATAAAAAGGATAACCTGCAAGTCTTTCAAGCATTTGATCAATAAAGGGAAGGGGAAAATGGTCCTTGCGTGTTGCTTTATTTAGTTTTCTGTAATCTATGCACACACGCCAACCTGTAACTGTTCTTGTCTCGATTAATTCATTGTTTTCATTAGATACAACAGTCATACCTCCCTTCTTTGGAACAACTTGGACAGGACTTACCCAATTACTGTCTGAAATTGGATAAATGATACCGGCATCCAGAAGTTTGATGATTTCAGCCTTGACTACCTCCTTCATGTTCGGGTTCAATCGCCTTTGGTGCTCGATTGAAGGTTTGTAGTCTTCTTCCTTGTAGATCTGAGATAGACCACCCTAATGCTTTCTTGTGCCTACGTAGAACCTGCAACAACCTTTCCTCTTGATCAAGCATTAGGTGAGAAGAAATAATAACAGGAAAAGAATGGTTCTCTCCTAAGAATGCATGTTTTAAATGAGATGGAAGTTGTTTTAGTTCATGCTTAGGTGGTTCCTTTTCTTTTTCATTCAGGATGCTTGGTTCATTCATGTTATTTTCGACATGCAAAGTGCTTTCCACACATTCATCAACAACATCAATTCGAAAACAGTCTCCATAGTCCATAGGAAGTTTACAAGATTTAAGTACATCAAATACAATCTCCTCCTGTCCAACTCTTAAAGTCAACTTACCCTCACAAACATCGATCAATGCTCTTGCAGTTGCAAGAAAAGGCCTTCCAAGGATTAGAGATCCTTCCCTGTCTTCATTAATGTCAAGAATAACAAAATCAACAGGAAAGATGAATGTACCTACCTTTACAAGTACGTCTTCTACAATTCCTCTAGGATATTTAATCGAACGATCTGCTAGTTGCAAAGACATCCTTGTTGGTTTGAGCTATCCCATACCTAGCATCTTAAAAACTTCATAGGACATAAGATTAATGCTAGCACCTAAATCCGCCAAAGCTTTTTCAAAGTCAAGATTACCAATGTTACAAGGGATAGAAAAACTTCCTGGATCTTTTAACTTTGGAGGCAATTTGTTTTGGATAATTGCACTGCACTCCTCCGTTAACATTACCGTTCCTTGATCATCAATTTTTCGTTTCTTGCTCAAGATATCTTTTAGGAATTTAGCATAGCTAGGCATTTGAGCAAGAGCTTCAGCAAAAGGAATATTGATTTGAAGCTTCTTAAACACATCCAGAAACTTGAGGAAGCTCTTGTCATCTTGTGCTTTCTTTAATCTTTGTGGAAAGGGAACAGGGGGAACATAGGGTTTTACCTTTTCCTGTTCTTCTAAGTCAATGGTAGGCACCTTTGGTTGTTCTTTTTCTTCCTTCTCTTTCCTTGGTGGTTCATCTAATTGTTTGCCACTTCTCAAGGTGATAGCCTGCACTTGTTCTTTTGGATTCTTTTCAGTATTGCTAGGTAATGTACCTTGAGGTCGAGATGCCATCATGTTTGCAAACTGCCCTAGCTGAATTTCCAAATTTCTTATTACAACCTGCTGGATTTTATGGTTCTCTCTAGTTTCATTCATGAACTCCATGTGTGATTTGGAAAGAGCAGTGAGGAGATCATCATGAGATTTCTTTTCCGGAGGATGGAACCCTGGTGGTGTATTCAAGGCATTGTTAGGATTACCATAGCATAGATTAGGATGATTCCTTAACCTGTTATCATATGAATTTGAATAAGGGTAATTCTTTCTTCCTTGATTCATCACATAGTTCACTTGCTCCAAAGTTTGTGGATTTAAAGAGTCCATGATGCATTCTCCAATTCCATGTTGTCCATTGCACCTATCACAAACTTGCATAACAGAATTTACAGGATTAGTAGTTAACATGTCCAATTTCCTTACCATGTTATCTACTTTGGCATTAAGTGCTGTAATGGCGTCTATTTCATAGACTCCTGCAGTTCTTCTTCTTTCGGTATTGTTTTGGTAGTGGCTGTTGCTTGCCATTTCCTTTATCAACTCATACGCTTCATCAATTCCTTTCTTTTCAAAGGATCCACCTGCAGCTGCATCTAAAGTAATTTTGATGTTAGGAGATAATGCATTATAGAAAGTTTGTACCTGTAACCACTTGGGCAAACTGTGATGTGAGCACTTTCTTAACAAGTCCTTGAATCTTTCCTAAGCTTCATACAGGCTCTCTTGATCATGATGAGCAAATGTTATTATCTCATTGCGCAACTTGGTGGTTTTTGAGGATGGAAAGAATTTAGCTAGAAATTTTTGAGCTAATTCATCCCATGTTGTAAAACTTCCAGCGGGACACGATTGTAACCATGATCTAGCTTTATCCCTAAGAGTGAATGGGAAAAGTCTTAATTTGATTGCATCTTCCGAAACACCATTTTGTTTGAAAGTGTCACAAATTTCCAGAAAATTGGTGATGTGAGCATTAGGATCTTCACTAGGCAAAACCCCCATATTGGATCGAGGTAGAGAGCATTTGGATAATTGCGGGTTTAATCTCAAAGTTATTAGCTTCTACCCTAGGTCTAGTAATACTTGAGGTTGTCCCATTCAGATTAGGTGTTGTATAATCCCTTAAGGTACGGACAGGATGTTGAAGTGGTGGCCCGACTATGTTTTCATTCTCGTTTTCGTTTTCGTTGGCCATGTCTGCTTGTTGTTCGAGTTTTATTTCTCGTGCTTTTCTTGCAGCGTTGTGCCTACGACAGGTTCTTTCAATTTCCGGATCAAAGATTAGAGGTTCAGTCTTCCTTGATCTTCTTTGCATAAAAGACCTGGAATAGTCCTTAAAAGAAAATTAAATAAAAATAAAAGAGTGTCTAAATTAATAACAGGGTAATTCGTATTGATATTGATACGCCAATCCCCGGCAACGGCGCCAAAAACTTGACAGCGTTTTTCACAAGTGTACGAAATCGCAACAAGTAATATAGAGTAAGAGAGTATCGTATCCACATGGATTGTTTATCAATTACCAAAATTATGTTAACCTATTATTATTTAGACGATGGTAAGAGAAAATTGCTATAAGGTAAATAACTTTAAAGTAAAAACAGAAGAGATCAACACAAAATTCAGGTGAAAAGAAATCAGAGAACTAAGCTACTAGGGAAATTGATTTCACTTAATTCTATCCAGCTTATTCTATTAGTTCATCAATCAACTTTAATTGTTCAATTAGGAGAAACAACCCTAAAGTTACTAACAAGCTCTCCCGATTTATTGTTAGCTATTCTAATCCAGTTTAATTACCTATCTTTTAATAGTAAAATTAAACATAAATCAGATCATTAGGTTTTATGGTTGTTTTGTGAGTTCACAACTTAATACCTTATTAACTTACGAAAACCCCCCTTGAGTCAAACCATATAGCTTCCGCATCAAGTTATTATTCTCAAGTAAATTATTATCTTTTTCATATCAATAACCCTTCTCCCGAATGTGATTATTGAAATAACTCAATCCAGGGGAAATTTTCTGCCTGGAAGCATTAAGTACAATAATAATTTATAACGAGAACAAAGAAAAACAAATCTAATATTATAAACTGGAATCGAATTAAATTATATCAAATCCCTAGTATAAGAATTTAGCTGGACATAGTAATTAAATTAAACTCAATCATACTTGAATCATTCATCATATTTAAAGACAATAATAAAAGAAAGAACAAGATGAAGAGTTTAGAATAAAAATTGTATCACAACTATGTGGATGGCTTCCTTGATTCTTGGCACAATTATTTGATGCTTGAAATCTTTTAGAGAGAGAGAATTATGTAAAGGATTGCACAAAAACCAGATCCCCAGCAATGAGAAGTTTCCCTCTTTATATAGAGCTCCTGGAGGTGAGTCTGATTCCTTTTAGGAAAATAGAATCCTTATTTAGTGCAAAATCCTTTATAGGAGATCATGACTGTTTAGGCTTTTGATTTCCTCTTGATTAGGACTCCTTTTTCTCCCAAAATAGGTCTAGGTCTTGTTTAGTGTGTTTAGGAAACTCCCCGAGGTCGGCCCATGTGAGAAAAAGCTTGATTTGCGTATCTAGTTCACGCTGGTTCCGCCTGCACAGCACGGGCGTGCTTCATGGCACGGGCTGGGTGTGCTTTAATCTGGAAGTCTGGCTAGTGAAGCACGGGGTGTGCTAGGCAGCACGGGCTAATTATTCAATAAAGCACAGGTGTGCTACCAAGCACAGGCAAGGCGTGCTGTCTTCTGGAAGTCTGCTTAGGATTGCCATGGGCGTGCTAGGCTTGACACGCCCTGGTCCCTTTGTAGCACGACCGTGCCTTTTGACACCTCCCTAGCCGTGCTCTCTTCTGTCTCTCCTTTCGTTTCCTTACCTTCTAGCACGGTTGTGCCTTCTAGCACGGCCTGGGCGTGCTAGAAGCTAAGTGTCTTGCATTGTAAAGCTCTTTTCTGCGCCAATTTCCTACAATTTTCTCTTAGATCAAGCAGGTTAAGAATCAAGGGAGCTTTGAACACAATTATACTAGAAGTGAATTAAAATTAAATTAAAGTAATAAAAACTTACTGAAATTTTAATAAAAACTATATTAAAAACACTATGAAATTAACACCTATCAAGATGCTTTTCACATTTATTATGATGAACACTCATCCAATCAAGCACATGTCACAACATCAACATCCATAAATAATATCACCTTCAAGTAATCACATAAAATGGATATTGGTCAATGGCCTCACAAAACCCTCGATAAGTCATCCTCACATGGTTTGTCCTCTCATACGTATGCACCAGGAAACCGATCTCGCATACATGGCCAACTGATCTATTCCTTACTTGACCAGTCTTCATATTATTTTTCCATTCTCTCTTTTTTTCCACTACCAATAGGAGGCCACCCTGTAGGTTTACCATGTCATTCATATCATAATTCATCAGGTGCACACAGGGTGCAGATCTCCCACACATGGCCAACGGTCCCGGACCGTCTTCACATCCTATGGTGACCCACTTCATCCCAATTCCATCAGCAAGCAAGACACAATATAGCCACATCACAAGTAATCCAATCAATTTACATAATATATTAAATCGCATAGAAGATTAATAAGCACATATGAATGTAATTATGGAATGTATATTATTATATATAATTCTCATATGCTTATCATATTATAATATATATGGTGGATCATAACATAAGTAATTGTGTTTTTATAATATAGTATTTAAAGAGTGAAAGTGAGTATCATCTGTATATATATATTTATAAGATGTGAAATGATCTATGCATATATGCAAATGATGGTGTGCATTATTTATTATTACTTATAGTGATAACAGATAGAGCAAACTTTAGCTTGAATTTTGATTAGCAGGAGAGGTAGACGAACTCGGACGATTTAGATAAAACATAAATATAAAGGAAATGACTACATTAAACAAATGACTTTTCTTGAATAAGAAATTAAAGAATTAATCTAAATTTTATCAATATTTTTTATGACGTTTCCCCTAAAATAGAATTTTTCACCTATTCAAGTATTAACCATTTAATATAATTATTGATTATTGCTCACAAAGCCCATCCATCTAGCAATTAATCAATTCAAGTATCCAACTGCTATAAATAGCAATTTATATTCAACTCTTAGCTCGTTAATTAATAATAGACCTTCAATTTGATCTCGGTACATCCTCATGTATCATTTTAATAACCTATTTTACCATCACCTTAATTCATATAATATAACCTTAATCTCCACTACAAAAAAAATGGCATTTTGCGACCGACCAATCGGTCGCAAAATGCCAAAAAATCGGTCGCTAAATTCAATTAGCGACCGATATTTGTTGGTCGCAAATATGCTCGTCGCAAAATATTTTGCGACCGATTTTTTCGTCAGTCGCAAATTAGCGACCGATAAATCGGTCGCAAAATGATCGCAGAAAATTCTGTCGCAAGTCGGTCGCAAATCGTAAATTTAAAATTTTTATTTGTGGTCGCTAATCGGTCGCAAAATTGAAAAAATTAAAAAAAATAAATATTATTATAAAACCATAATTTTTTCGCACCTGTGAAAATTGACACACACACACACACACACACACACACATATATATATATATATATATATATATATATATATATATATATATATATATATATATATATATATATATCACAAACGCAATTCAAAAACAATATAAAAATGTAACAAAATGTCACAAAACAAATGACTAACTAAAAAGAACACTAATATCAAAACCAACTCAACTCCATAAAAAAAAAAAAAAAAAGAACTAAAATCAGTGAACTTATTCAACATATATTATAGCCACCCAGAAAAATATGTTCCACTTCTACATTAATGACAGTTGCAAATACAGTGCTTTGCAGCACCATATTCCAACTCCTTATGTTGTAGCCTATAAATTAGGGTGACATGGCCCCTCTTTTAAAAAAATTGTCACCCGATGTTACTTTCATCTTCTCTTTCAATTTGCTTTTTTTTTTTTTTTGTGGACAACATCCTTTACCTGGCTCTTCAACATATCAATCATCTATGGCTCACTGCACCGCTCATTATTGCTGGGTACTGCAGAACTTGGTATCTGAAGGGATTCACTAGTTCCGCAACGTTCCCAATTGCAATATCATTTTTTCTCGAAAATAATTTCCACAACTGCTCCACATACTGTCAAACAACAATTATATTGCGACATTAAACGGTCATAATTTTGGGTAACAGAAATTTATCATTAACATATGATAAATATACTACTGTGATTCATCCCTTCGTTACAATGAGTTTAGGTTGCATTACCTTATTCATGACTCTGACAAATACTCGGATGATAGCACGGTACACATTACCTTTGCCAACATATAATTAGCAAGAGAGACAACCCAATATATACAAAATGTAACAAGTGTAAAAGGTATGATTTATTATTAGCTCTTGTAACAAGTGTAAAATATCAAATGCTTGAAACTAAAAAGCAATAAGTAGACCTCATATTGGGAAGATAACAATAAAATGAAAAGTACTTCAACCTTGGAGCTACATATTTAATGGTAAACATAATTTTAATCTTTGTATCCTAAAATAGTAACTACAAACTTGAATAAATGGTCCATTGATTAGGAAATAGTTCAACTTTAATTGGAAAGAGTTACAACTTTAACTTCAAAGTATAAGCAAATTGACACATTATTCAAACTGACTTTAAATTTGTCCATCAAATCTTTTTCTATTTTGTAACTCCTTATCTGCTGCCATTGGTAAATTACAAATAATTTTAATTTGAATATAACATATTTTCCTATTCTAAACTGCATGTTGATTATATCATGTCATTACTATTCAATGTTATTCTTATTATTTAACGTCTTATTTTTCTCACTTGATTTATTTGTGATCCAATATCTGCATATAAAAATTAATCCTTTTGTTTGTATTTATCAAAGGGTAGAAATAGGGGATAGAAGAATTCTTCAGTACCGAGTATAATTAGCCCCTAATTAGACCCTAATAATTATTTAGTTTATTCATATTTCTTGTGCTAATTGCATGCAATTTCACTTGTAGCTAAATCTTTCAAGTCCTAAACTATTACTTCAAACATGTATCATACATAATAAGCTTTTTGAATCATCTAATATAATTGATATGGTCTTTGAATGTATGACCAGAATATAGCACTTAGCCTAAAAAAACTACTTTAATATTCACTTATATCCACTCTCATTGGTCAATATATGATACTACAAAATTTGAAAAACAATATTCACAAATAATAGGACATGGAGATCGCACTAGGATGCACAACAGGTGGTTGCTCCATTCCAATTGTCCTCTTCTATATTAATGAATTTAAAAACATTAAAACACACTTTGATTTAACGAAAACAGACTACTATTTGGTTAAAACTTCATAATCATTTAACGAAAATAAGTTACCATTTTCCAAACCAGATTTTCCAAATAAAAAAAATCACAACAAACAGTTTGCTACCATTTATGGTCTCCTTAACGTGTAAAGAGAAAGATGAATAAGAGTGTCTCGATCAAATAAGGCATGATAATTAAAAATAATAAAAAAAACAAAGATAAAAAATAACAATTACAGAATGATTAACAAGGAGATGTCAATCAACTTTTAATAATGAAAAAATTAAATCAAATTGTAATTACTTGTGAATCTTCACCCGATGAATGCAGCTGAATCTGAGAAGAGGATAGGATAATACAACGAAGAGAAGAGATGAAAGGGTTTTGTTGAGGTATTTTTGTTCAATTCAGCTGGGCATCTCTAAAACATGGTGTGCGTTTGAGCGCTCTAATATTTTGCCCTAAAAAATTATATAGGTAGTGGTAGATATTTAACAATTCGCCCCTAATTTAGTGCCCTAAAAAAAATCAAAAAAAAAAAAAAAATTGCAAGACTTACCTCAACTTGTGTCCAAATAGCAATGGAGTGACCGGAGTTGCAATGGAGCAGAGATGGCGGCGACAGGCGGGCTGGAGCGGCGTCAGCATGGACTGGAGTGGCGCTGCGAATGGAGGAGAGGAGAGGAGGAGGAGAAGAAAGAAAGAAGAAGAAAGAAGAAGGAGGCGTCTAGCATTTAAAGCCCTAAAATTTGTGACCGACTGGTCGGTCGCAAATGTCCTTAATATCGGTCGCAATTTTTTAACTCGGCAACGTCGTTTTACTTCGCAATAAAATTGCGACCGATTTGCGACTAAACCTGTCGGTCGCAAAAAATCGGTCGCAAATCAGTCGCAAATTGATCTCAGAACTTATTCCTAATTTTGAAGTGCGCAATTTTGCGACGGAAAAAACGTTGTCGCAAATCGGTGGCAAAATCGGTCGCAAATCCATAGTACACTAGTCACAAACTGAAAAACAAACTCGCGGAAATTTTTGGCGTTATAATTAGTGACTTTTTGTCTATAGGTCGCAATTCGGTCGCAAAATTGCGACTGATTTTAGGCTGTCGCAAAAATCGGTCGCAGATCGGCGATTTTTTTGTAGTGCTCGAAATAATTGCTACCTTTCCATTAATAAATTTCTCTTTTTCCTTAGATTATTTTCTAGTCTCCAAAATAACTTGTTAAGTATTTAATTTATTTCCTCTTTCAATTCATTGCTCAAATGTATACCAATTCAAGACTTCATAAACTATTTCTTCATTTTGACATATGATTATTAATTCGGATTTATTTAAAGACAATTACATACTATAATATTGGCAATATTTACATATATTCGTTAAAATAACTTTAGCTCTACAATAAGTGATGCCTATTAAAATAATAGGTCTTACTCTATTCATATTTTTGTACTATATCTCAAGGAATTCGTTCTAAGACTTCACTTAATTTATGGTCCGTCCTTAACCGTCAATCCAAACTAAATTATGAACTCAAATTCTTCTTTTATAGTTTAATGTACAATATATTTATCTAGTCCAACCTACCATAAAACTATGCTATAATTCCCATCAATATTATTATCAAAGTTCTTCAATTAAATTTATTTAACAGTAATTAAAATTTACCTTAATTTATTAAAGCTTTCTAATCAAATTAATACTCACAAATAATTTATTCAAATTTATTAAAACTCTTTAATTATAATTAATATTTTTAAACTATATTAGAAAAATACCCAAAATATAGTACTGTCAGGGTGGCTTGGCCGGATCCGACTAGAGTGGCGGCTGTGTTCGCAGGAACGAAGAGAGAGAAGGCTCAGAGTCGCTGGAGTCGCCTGACCACGCCAAAGTCACTGGAAAATCGAAGAGAGCACCGACGAGAGGACCGAGACGAAGTTGTCACGATCGCAACTCACACAACCAAACTGTTTCCTTCGTTGCGCTAAACGAGACTGAAACAAGGCAAGAGGAGGATCGAGGCCAAGTCGCTGGCGAGCAAGGGCTTGAGGTCGGCTGAAGAGAGCGCGAGGATGCAGAGGCCGCGACTTGGGTGGCGGTCGGTGGTTGAGATCGCAAGGAACAGGGATCGAAAGTTGCTGCTTGCTGCGTTTACTGGAAACAGAGACAGGGAGGGAGAGCGGTGGTGCAACGTCGAGGAGTGGTGGCGCGACGGCTGGCTGTGGAGATCGAAAACCCAGAGAGAGAGAGAGAGAGAGAGAGAGAGAGAGAGAGAGAGAGAGGTTGAGTAGGGCTGGAACCAAGAAGAAGAAGAGAATGAAAAGAAAAAGAGGAAAAATATATTTATAGGTTTCTCCAGACTGATCCGGTTCGTTTCAAACCAGTTTGATACAAATCAATGATTTTGTTCGATTTTCGCTTGGTTTTTATAAATTCAAATTGGTTTACTGGGCGGTTTAGCAATAATAAAGAATTTTGTTATGTAATCTCATTGGTTGGAATTAAAAAATTAAATTTTTAAATGGAAAATCTATGAAATTAAATTTTTTGGTTTTCTCAACTTGTTATTTTTATTTTTTATAACTTAACGATGCATGAATAATGAATATAAGTTGCGTACATCATAATATTCATATGGGAATAAAAAATACAAATATAAAATATTGAAATCTTTTGTTTGGAGATGTTCATGATCTTGCAAAAGATGTTAATCTTCCGGATAAAAACTGGTCCATTTTCGAATAGGACGACAAAAGAAACCTTCCACAATATTGTCTCGACCATTGTTTGTTTTAAAACTTATTACAACTGACACCCGCAAAAGAATTTAATATACCAAACTTTAATGGAAGAAAAGATTGCACTATCATACTTCATTGGTAAAAAAAACTTACCTGAATTTAAAGATTTGAAGTCTCTAGCTACAATTAACCAACAATTTATCTTATACTTCGAAATGCTAAAGAAATAAAAGATCCACATAAAAATCTTTAATAATGAGGAACAACCCCGTAAAGGAAGAGAAATTAATAATCTCGCTAGGAGATATCAAAAATACTCAAGATCTATGAACTATTACAGATCTGAGAGACTAAATCCAAATTTTATTTCGAACGATCATAAGTTTGAAAATTATTTAAAAAAGAACAAAATGAAATAAACACAAACAATAAAGAGGAATAAAAAGAAACCATCGCCGAACAAAGAAGACAGTTGGTGTTTAGAAACAAAATCTAAAAGAACACAAAAAAGAGAAAAATGGCTAGGGTTTATTTGTTGCTTAGTTATTAAAAAACTTGTTATAATCTTATAAGCTAAACAACAAAAAGTATATTGTTCAGATAATAAAATAGATCCTTATTAAATTTGATTATTTGTTTTGATCAAATTTCATTTATCCTTGTTTAAATAATTAGTCATTTGAAATAGTTGAGTACTAAGTAATTTTATCCGCGCGATGCTGCAGGTGAATATTTGTATATTTAAAAAATATTTATAAACTATAATTAAATTAATAAATTAATTTTTCTAATTCTTTTTTTAGAAAAATATTTTTATTTTTGGAATAATATTTATTATAAAATATAAAATTATTTTTAAAAATTAAATATTAAAGTTGAGTAGATAATAAAAGTTATTTTAACCCACAATATACAAAAACATATACATAAATAGTTAAAAAAATTTGTCATATTATATTTTTCCTGAATTTTAATTCGTTATGTGCAATTATTTTGCTTTTTGTATATATTAAATTGGACATATGTTCATTTCTATTATTAAGATTCTCTTTTTTGCATACAATCTATTTGACTATTTGTATGAAAGGAAAATAAGTATCCACTTTTATCCTACTCTTTTGTTGAACGTAAATAACTAGCAATAAATCATTTTTCATAATTTTTAAAAGGAATTCAAAACTTCTCCCACCCTATCCGGGTTATGGTGGGTGTGCTGGCCTTTTTCGGGATCATCTTGGTAACTGGTCTAGGGGGTTTATAGTCCGGCTTCCTTAGTGCACTTCCATGGAAGTAGAACTTCGCGCACTCTTTCATGGGTTAGAAACGGCCTGGTCTCTTGGTTTTAGGGCCCCTGTGGTTGAGTTAGACTCTCTGATGGTCTTACAAATGGTAATGCTGATTGCACAGGTTACCACTAAGTTTCGTAATTTGCAGCTTTCTATTCGTGGCTTGTTAGCGAAGGATTGGTGGGTCAGGCTTTGCCATTGTCATCGGGAGGCGAACTGAGCTGCTGACAGCATGGCTAATTTGGCTGTAGCTGGTGACAGAGGTGTCATGTTCTCCACTCCCCTCCTGCTGGCTTGTATGAAGTGCTAATGTGGGATAAAAGCACGTGGTGTGGTTGCGTGTGGTCACTGCTGCTCGTTAAGTTTTTTTCCGGTTCTTTGGGCTTTTGCCTTCCATCTTATAAAGCAAACAAAAATTCTCCCACGCTACGTATGGCCAGTTCATTAAATTGTCGGTTCCGACTCACAGAATCGACGATTTAAAATTTTAAAATTGTTAAACTTAAACTGACCTTCGAACCGTCGGTTTCGATGAATCGACGGTTTCAATCACGATTTTCAGCGGTATATGTTTTTTTTTTTAAAAACAATCGGTTCTAATGTTACATCTTTCTTTCGAAAATATTAATATGAGTTTAAAATATATATTGGTAAATTTTATTTTAAATAAATTTTAAAATGCTCATACTCATATAAGAATAAAATTAATTAATTTTACAAATTAATCAAAGAAATTATCACTTTATTTTGTTTAAATGTTATTAATTAAATAAATTATAAGAAAATTTTGAAAAATGCTTCAAAAGAATGTAATTTTAAACTTAGTAAACAATTTAAAAGGGTAAAAAAAAGAAATTAAAAACAATATAATTTTAGACTAAATATTTCTCTCTTTTTTTTTACCATTTTATTTTTTAGATTTTTAACTTTTAAAGTAAAGAGTATTTAAAAAAAAAAATCTTAAGTAAAGTATATCATGTAATAAAATATTATTGAGAATTTTAGAGATGTATAAAAAAAATAAGTTAGGTGATTATCATTTTGAAAATAAAAATAGAAAATTTCATGTTCAAACTTGATCGGAATCATCGGTTAACCACCAGTTCAGGTTCAGATTTTAACATTCACATGAATCTTAACCGGCTCTTGAACCGCCGGTTCAGGTTCAAAATTTTAAACTGACGGTTCAGTCCGATTCTGGTTCATCTACAGTATTGTTCGATTTCAGTTCAGTTTCGATACAAAATGAACTGGTGGCCATGCCTATCCCACCCTATGCAATACAATTTTTAAATAATTAATATTACATAATAAAAAGTACTCAACTTTTTAGTTTTTACACTTTAATTAAAACTTCAAACAGTGTTCACAGGGCTGTAATAGAGCGTATGTACAAAATAATAAGAGAAGGAGGCTTGTACCTGAAATTGGCAGTATAGAAATTATAAACAAGGAATCAAAACATTCAGAATTATTGGAAATTGACAACTATAGAAGCTCAGACCTGCAGAAAATCAGAATAGCCACATGGTAGAAGATGAAGGAAATCACCTGCCAAACTCCAACGAAACATAAAACAACTCACAGGGTTGCTCTAAACACCTCAAGTCGATTTTAGAAACTCAAATTGGGACATCGAAAAGTGTCTCACGCCCTGACACGTGGTGCTATAATAGAATAATAAATCAAAACGTACTTGCTCGAAAAGGCTGATCGGCGAAATAATAGTCATTCTAGGGTGGGCGGTGAGACAAATAAACCACCCTTGATTGATACCCAAGAGTGGTAGTAGCTTCTTGCTAGAGAAGCTTCAACAGAGAAAACAAATATTTTTAAGGCTTACTAGAGTTTACAAGGCTCTAATACCATGTAATTTTGTGAAGAGATTCTCTAGTTTCTATATGAATTCATCAAAGACAGATAAAAGTTTATATACAAGTGATCTAAACTATTTTGGAAGACATCCCTAAACTAATGCTATGTACATGATAAGGATTGGCTTTGTGTTAACACAAACATTTGGCCATATTGAAGTTTGAGTTCATACATAATTTAAAGAAGACGCCACAAATATTTTCTGTTTAAGTACAAATTTTACATAAAAATGATTCATGAAATGAGATTTCAGAAATAATTTGAAAAAATAAAAAAACAAAAAAAATTTGCATTGAAATCGTATGGCAGACAAAAGATTTTGGAGCAATAATAGTGTAACTCATAAATTATTTCAGATATAATGAAGGAAGTTAATTTGGTACTCCGTGTTTTTTATTTAGAGAAAATAGAAAAAACTCTTGGATTAAGAAAGTTAGTCAAATTAAATTTTCTCACTAAAATGCCCTTCATTTCATCATTAATTATGGGAACAATAGCTGACACAAATGGCACTCCCAATAAGTGCATTAATTGCCTACTTGCATAATTTGGGCGTCACTTCCAACCTTCTTTATTAACTCTTCTGACTTTATTAGAATGGAGACGATTTACATAATATATGCACAAAAACAAAAAATATTTTGGAGCAAAATTAAAGGCTAAATTTTTGAACTTATTTATTGAAGGCCACAAATTTTCAAAATTTTCAACGAAAATGAAGGAGGAAAAACTTAAATTTTGTCTCTAACTTGTTTAAACTTGAATAATTTTTCAATTCAAATTCAAAATTAAAAGCAAAATTTGGTTTCTCCAAATTTAAATAAAATTCAAAAAGTGCTCAAATGCAATACATTGCGACCAAAGTGAAATAGAATTTAGAGCCGAATTTTTTGAGTTTACAATCAGACTCTTCGACTTCTAAACATTGGCCACATATGAATGGAATCACAGTTAATGATCTGATTCAAGGAAAATCTATTCACTTCTCCATAACATCTAAATAGGTCACACCTTATCCAGAAATGGCTACTACTTTACATCCTCCAGACTTGAGTCCTATACATAATGAAGCAGAAATGACTATGATTGTCTATAATATGGGTGACCCCTAAAATTCGAGTTTTAGTGTGAGTTTGAAGGCACAATTTTTTAAACAAGTGCACATTCTAGCAAAATGTATGACAACTTTATATTATAAAACGTGCACAATTAATAATAATAAGGCCACAACGTTGCTTACAAAAGAGTACAGCCATTATAAGGATTCGAAAAAGTGCACAACTAAGAATAACAAGGCCACAAAATGCCTTACAGAAGTACACAACTAATAATTAAAAGGCCACAAAGTAGCTTATAGAAGTTCAGAACCGTTAACTAACACAGAAAAAAAAATCATTAAAAAAGTGCACAATACTAAAAATATGGCCACAAAATGGCTTATAGAAGTGCACAGCTAATAATTAAAAAGCCACAAAGTGGCTTATAGAAGTTCAGAATCGTTAACTAACATAGAGAAAAAACTATTGAAAAAGTGCACAAGTACTAAAAATATGGCCATAAAATGACTTACAGAAGTGCACAACTAATAATTAAAAGGCCACAAAGTGGCTTACAGAAGTTCACAACCGTTAACTAACGTAGAGAGACAATAAACTATTGAAAAAAAATGCACAAGCACTAAAAACAAAAGGCCACTAAGTGGCATACAAAAAGCAAAAGATAATCAAAAAGTGCACAATTACTACCAATAAAAGTTTATATTAACCTATTTATTGTTACCATTCTTACCTAGATCAGCGTTAATAGCAACAAGTGTGTCCTCCACAATTTCTCCTTCTGGGTCATCTATCTCATCACTTGCAAAAGGATTTTGAGAGTCAATAATCTTCTCTCTTGTTTATGGTTCTTGTGCAGTAGGTTGGATCTCATTTGAGTCTATGAGTGCTTGATGATCACTACTTTCGAGCGCATCTTTATTTTTTTGGCCACTTTTTTTCTCTAATAGGTGTTTTAGGAATCTCAAAATACTGACTTGTTTCTGTTGGCTCAAGGGTCAAATAATAATCTCGAGATTTTGATGATTAAAACAAAACAAATAAATTTAAATTATATTGTTTGTGCTAATAATATTCTATGCAGATTTCATATGAAAAGTAATAAATGAACAAGGCAAATCCTACAAATTCAAGGATTTTGAAGACATTTGAAGATCCTAGTGGTTAGACTTTTAGGATTCATTGTAGGATAGAGAGAACATCTAATTATAAGCACAAAAATCAATTTTCTCTCATCAAAATTATTTTTCGAAAATATCTCTTTAAAAATAAATCTTTTCGTTCCTTAAATTTACTTTAAATTGTTTTTCGAATTCTCTTAAGATTTGAAATATTCAAATTACCTAAATCGAAGAGACTTTATCTATAGCAATTTTGGTAATAAGAATAAATCAAATAAAGATCTTATGTACTTTATTTTCGGAAACAATTTTTTTTAAGATCCAAAAATCTTGATTTATTTTCTTACTTAAACGAAGAAAGATTGTATTTTAATTCGTTTTGGTAAATAAATCTTTCGAAAAAGATTTTTTCAAATATTTACTTTCAAAAATCTTTGTTTTAAAGGAAGAAAAGATTGTCTCTTATTTGCTTACCAAAAAGATAAAATGCTGACTTAAAATTTTTGGTAACAAAGATTTCCATGTATTCTAAATAAGGAAAGACAATATTCTGATTTGAAAAAGAAATATTCACTTTCTAAAAACGAGAGTCACAGCCCTCTCTATAAAAAGGCATTTTGTTTTTGAAAGACGTGGAGAAAAGAGTTTTCGTTTTAAGAGTATTCGTCCATTGATCAAATATTTTATCTCTCAAAACTTTCTCTCTACCCCCCTTATTTCTTTTCATCTTGATACGTTTTGTTTTATCTTCAAAGAGAAAAGAAATTTTATAATAATTTCTTTTGAAAAACAATTCTGATTTTTAAAACTTTTTTCTAATCTTAAAAACTATTTTTCCTGTACTTATATTTGCATTTCTGTCTGTCTATTTAGATTCTGTAATCTTTAGTAGATAGGTTTTTATTTGATAAACATTTGTGTAATAGCTTAGATGAGAAGCTATTGTGAAGTAGGTTATCAAGCGACCTTCTCCGTGAGAGAGATTCTAATGTCTTGAACTAAGTTTCTGTACTCTGCCAAAAACAGAAAGGGTTGAGGTTAACTAGAACCTTTGGAAAATCTAGTGGGACAAAGGGTAGATCTAGGTGTTGATCTATTGCCTTGTACTGTTGGTTTGTCTCTTACCCTTGATAAGAGATAACATAGTTGAGGATCTCAAGATGAGTCTTGGGGAGTGGATGTAGGCGAGTTAGTGCCGAACCACTATAAATCACTGTGTTAATCTTTTTATTTTCGGAAGTTCTACTTGATAATATTTTACTCACATTTCTGTTTATATTTTAGAAATGCTAAAGTTGTTAATGTTTTGATGTTCTAATCTAAAATAAGTTTTATCTTTTCTGAACCTTAGAACTCTGGACTTCTGCTCAGTGAATATACCAAGTTCTAAACGGTTCTTCTATTTTCAGTATATTTCACTGTTTGGGTTTCTAATCAGTTTTCTAAACTTGATCAAAACTTTGTGAAGCAGTTCAGATTTCGATAACTGTCTCTCACACAATTTTTTATGATTTTCTAAACTTTATGAGGTAGTTCTAATCACAATTGCTTTCCGTCATAAAGCAGTTTTAATATTAAAATAAGAAATTGTGAAGCAGTTCTAATTGATAGCTGCACTTCGCAAAGTCTTTCTATTTTCTCTGAATAGAACATTGTGAGGTAGTTCTAATCAATGACTTATTTTCACAGGTTCGTTAATTTTCCGCTGCAAATAAAATTCTGAGTTTTGTTTTATAAGTTAAATTTTTATTTGTAGAAAATCCAATTCACCCCCCTCTTGGGTTGTGCCACTGATTTACAGGACCCATAATCTAGTATCAGAGCTTTGGCTCTTGACTTACTGAAGCTTAACAGCTTAAGAGATAAGTTCCCATGGCAACCCCACTTCCTCTTACTTCTTTAGAAGGACAATCTGTTTCTAGCCCTCCTTTGTTCAATGGTTCTAATTGCTCTTATTGGAAAACCAGAATGGAAAATTTCATAAAATTAGTTGATATAAACTACTGGAGGAATGTCATTACTGATCCTCATATTCCTATGAAAATTGAAGAAAATGAGAGAATTAGAAAATTAGAAGAAGAATATACAGATGCTGATTGGAATGATATTTCTATAAATGCAAAAGCTATTAATATTCTTCATTGTGCTTTAGATGCAACAGAATATAACAAAGTGTCTGGATGTAAATCTGCAACAGAAGTTTGGGAAAAACTTAGAGTTACCTATGAGGGTACAGATAGAGTGAAAGAATCCAGAATAAATATCCTTTGGAGAGAATATGAAATGTTTAGTATGAGGGAAGGAGAAACTGTTACAGAGTTAAATTCTAGAATTCTACCTAAAAAATGGGATTCTATAGGAACTGTTATGAATTACAAAGAGACTCCCGTTACTTATGATTACCTTATAGGAGCTCTTGTTTCAGAAGAAATGAAATCTTCTCTGACTTTAGAAGATAAGAAAAAGAAAGGACTGGCTTTGAAAGCAGTTTCTAATGAAGAAAGTTCTTCCAATCTTGATAGTGATGATTTAGCACTTGTTGCTAAAAGATTTAAAAAGTTCTATAGAAAGAGTGGAAGGTCACAGAAAAAGTTTATCAAAAAGAATGTTCCACCTAAAAATAGAAACTTACCTAAGAAAGAACCTTCTGAAGTGATTTGTTATGAATGCAACAAGCTCGGACATATCAAACCCAATTGTCCTAAATTGAAAAAGAAGTCAAAGAAAGTGAAGCTGAAGCAGGCATTCGTAGTTGCTTGGAGTGATTCAGATGATTCTAATTCTAAAAGCCAAAGTGACCAAGAAGAAATAGCTAATATTTGTCTAATGGCTACTATTGATTCTGACTCCAAAGAAATCAGCACTCTAACTTCAACACAGAAAGTTGAAATCGATGAAACAGATGCAACGGTCCAGAAGCATGAAGAAAGCACTGTAAGTATTTCTGAACCTGAATTAGAAAATGATCTTCTAGATACTTATAATAATCTTTGCAATGAATTCGAAAAGCTTGTTAGAAAGCATAAGATTCTAAAGAAGGATTTCAGAAAATTAAAAACTGAATGTAATCATTTGAAAGATGCTTTTTATCAAGAAGTTTCATGCAAAGATCTTATTATAGAAATCAAAGATCTTAAAGATTGTTATAATAAATTTTCTGAAAATCTAAAATATCTCGAAGAAAAATGTAAAAATCTGAATTCTGAAAATGAATCTTTAAAAATTGAGATTAGAATTCTAAAATCAATTTCAGAATCGTTTTCTAAAGAAAAGACAAGTTTTAGCTATAATGGCATTTCTAAACTGAATCATGTTTCTAATAAGAAAAATGATGTTTCTAATGTTGTGACTTTAGAATATCATAGTCTCAACAGAAAGAAAAATCATAGTAAGCTAAATGCACCTATTACCACTAACCCTCCAAGACCCAATATGAGTTGGGTACCAAAATCTGCTTGATCTTTTCAGGTGTGCCTAAGGGGTGAGCTAAAAACAGAAATGTGGTACATGGACAGCGCTTGCTCTAGGCATATGACTGGTGATAGAAAGAAGTTCACCAGATTAGAAAAGAAAAAGGGAGGTACAGTAAGCTTTGGAGACAAAGCAAAAGGTAAAATCATTGGTATTGGTGTGGTAGATTCTAATCCTTCAATAGAAGATGTATGCTTAGTAGAAGGATTGCATTATAACTTGTTAAGTGTTAGTCAGATCTGTGATAAAAATAGAAGAGTGATCTTTGAACCTTCTCATTATGAAGTTCAGAACATGCATGATAATTAAACTTTATTTATTGGAAAAGGTTTTGGAATATATACCTTGTAGATCTCTCTGATATGCATAACCAGGATATATGTTTAGTTTCTATTGATAATTCTAGTTGGTTATGGCATAGAAGACTTGGACATGCAAGCATGCACCTTATTTCTAAACTGTCTAAGAAAGATCTGGTTCGAGGATTGCCAAAATTGAAATTTGAAAAAGATCACATTTGTGATGCTTGTTAAATGGGCAAACAAACCTGAACATCTTTCAAATCCAAGGGCATGGTTTCTACTTCTAGACCTTTAGAATTGCTACACCTTGATTTATTCGGATCTATTACTCCTTCTAGTCTTGGAGGAAAATTCTATGCATTTGTTATTGTAGATGATTACTCTAGATTCACCTGGACACTCTTGCTAGAAATAAGGATGAGTCATATGACATGTTTGTTCATCTTTGCAAGAGAATACAAAATGAGAAAGGATGCAACATCTCTGCAATTAGAAATGATCATGGAGGAGAATTTGAAAATCAGAAATTCGATGCTTTTTGCAAAGAGTTAGGAATCTTCCATAACTTCTCAGCGCCTAGAACACCTCAACAAAATGGAGTTGTGGAGCGCAAGAATAGAACACTTCAAGAAATGGCCAGAACCATGCTGAGTGATTCGAAACTACCAAAATATTTCTGGGCAGAAGCCGTAAGTACTGCCTGTTATAAATAGGGCTTTGGTAAGATCTAAACTTAAAAGGACTCCATATGAGTTATACAAAGGTAGAAAACCAAATATTGGTTATTTTCATATTTTTGGGTGTAAATGCTTTATTCTAGATAACAAGAAAAATCATCTTGCTAAATTTGATGCTAAATCTTATAAAGCAATTTTTCTGGGATATTCTAGTAATAGTAAAGCATATACGGTGTTTGATAAAATGACTCTAGTTGTAGAAGAATATATTCATGTTGTGTTTGATGAATCTGACTCTACCTCTAGAATTTTAAAAAATGATGATGTTGTAGATTCTAATCAAGAAAAGCATAATGAAAAATTAGAACAACTAGAACAGCCAGAAAGTGAGCAGAATATTGATAATCAGGCCGAACCAGAAGTTGAAAATGAAGATCAGAACACAGCTGAAAGTCAAATGCCAGAAATTGAAAATGAAGATTCTTAATTACCAAAAGAATGGCGATTCCATAAGTATCATCCCCAAGAAAACATTATGGATAATCCTTCAAACAGGATGATGACTAGAGCTCAATATAAGAGATATTTTGGTAATGTTGCTTTCGTTTCTCAATTAGAACCTAAAAATTTAGAAGATGCTCAAAATGATGAAAGTTGGATCCTTGCTATGTAAGAAGAGCTAAATCAATTTGAGATAAACCAAGTTTGGAAACTTGTTTTTAGACCTAAAAACCATTCTGTTATTGGAGCAAAATGGGTGTTTAGAAATAAGCTTGATGAATAAGGTAATGTTGTGAGAAATAAAGCAAGATTAGTGGCTTAAGGGTACAACCAAGAGGAAGGCATCGATTTTGATGAGACCTTTGCCCCGGTTGCTAGACTTGAGGCCATTAGAATGCTTTGTGCATTTGCGTGCTTTAAAAACTTCATGCTGTATGAAATGGATGTAAAAAATGTTTTTTCTAAATGGGTTTCTAAATGAAGAAGTGTATGTAGAACAACCTCCTGGTTTTGAAATTTTTGATAAACCTAATCATGTTTACAAAGTTACTAAAGCTCTTTATAGTCTGAAGCAAGCTCCTAGAGTTTGGTATGAAAGATTAAGTAAGTTTTTATTAGAAAATGGTTTTTCAAGAGGGAAGGTTGATACAACATTATTTATCAAAAATAAAGCACATAACATTCTAGTTGTACAAATTTATGTTGATGACATAATCTTTGGCTCTACTAATAATCTTCTTTATAAGGAATTTTCTAGGATTATGCAGGGTGAGTTCGAAATGAGTATGATGGGAGAATTAAACTTCTTCCTTGGACTTCAAATCAAACAATGTGAAAATGGAATTTTCATAAATCAAGAAAAATATACTAGAGAATTGTTGTAAAGGTTCAAAATGGAAAATGCTAAGGTATGTAGTACACCAATGAGTCCATCCTCAAAATTAGAAAAAGATGAAAAAGGTAAGGATGTGGGTATCAAATTGTTCAGAAGTATGATTGGTTCTTTACTATATCTAATGGCAAGCAGACCAGACATACACTTTAGTGTCTGTCTATGCGCTAGATTTCAATCGTGTCCCAAAGAATCTTATTTAATTGCTGTAAATAGAATTCTAAGATATCTTTGTGGAACTTCTAATCTGGGTCTGTGGTATTCTAAAGGCGATACATTTGATCTTGTTGGGTATAGTGATTCTGATTTTGCAGGAATTAGAATAGATAGAAAAAGCACGTCTGGAACTTGCCAGTTTCTAGGTAACGCTCTGGTATCATGGTTTAGCAAGAAACAAACATCTGTTGCTCTTTCTATTGCAGAAGCAGAATATGTTGCTGCTGGAAGCTGTGTTGCACAAGTTCTATGGATCAAGCAACAATTGGCAGACTATGGTCTAAAATTAGAAACAGTTTCAATAAAGTGTGACAACATAAATGCTATCAATTAATCTAAAAACCCAGTCCAGCATTCTAGAACCAAGCACATAAAACTCAGGCATCACTTCGTACGTGATCATGTACAAAAAGGTGAAATAGTTATTGAGTTCATTCCTACAGAAAAGTAATTAGCAGATATCTTTACTAAACCTTTCAATGAAAGTCAGTTCTGCTTCATTAGAATAGAACTCAGTATGTTAGTTCTAAACTCTTAACTTTAGAACTCTGTAAGTATGTTCTAAACTGCTTTCTATATTTGAAAGTGAAAGACTTGCAATGTTCTAATATTTTATTCTGTGTCTGTGAAAAACGTTTTTGTCTAAAAAGAAATGCATATTGCTCTGATATGACTTTCTAATGTCATTATCAGAGTCTAGCTTTAGACAAAATCAAAAACAATCAAATTGTTTTCTTTTGTGTGTTTATTTTACTATGTTTTGTGTGTTTATTTTATTTAAGTTTTGGCGATTTTATTTTTTTTTTTGTGTCGATTTGAATTTTCCCTAAAATTGTCCTTTATTTTCATTTTATTTTTCTTTCCTAAAACCTATATTTTAACTTAATCATTTCTGTCTCTCTATTAACTGCTTTATCTCCTCTCTTGCAACGAAACCCTAAATTGCTCCTTGCGTCAAAACCCCAACAATGGTTGAATCAAGCTTCACCTCTTCATCTAACTCCCTAACTGAACAAGAACTTCAACTCCTCAAAAGGCTATCAAAGAAATATGAACAGAAGGAGTCGAAACAAAAACAGTCTGTTGAGGAATCGAAAGAAGAAAAAGCAGAGACTGCAACTTCAAAGAAACAAGTCGCTGGGTCTTGTGACAAAGGTAAATCTGTTCTGTCCCCATATCCTTTCATGCGTTCTTATGTTATAGACTGGAAATTTTTTGGGAATGATGAGTTCAACTTCAGGGAACTCTTTGAGTTCCAAGGATGGATGGATTTTCTGTCTCTAAACAGACCATGTTATGAGAATTTGATTAAAGAATTCTATGGTTCTCTTAAGGTTAGTGGGCCAGAATCGATTTCTGCAAAACTTGAGGGAGAAATCAAAGCGTTCTCTTATGCTGACTTGAGCAAAATTTTTAATTTGCCAAACAATGGGTCTAGGGTAATGAAAATCAAAGATATTTCTAGGGTTAGCGGATACAAAAAGGAGGAAATTATTAAGAAAATTGTTAAGAAAGGTTCTGCAGAAAAACAGGGTGTTATTGAATGCTCAAATTTGACAGATAGTATGAAGTGGCTGTACAAACTAATTGTGCATTATATTTATCCCAAGAGTGCTTCACTTACATATGTGAATCAGGTTGAGATGTGCATTATGTGGCACATAGTTGAGAAGAAACCCTTTAACCGTTGTCACACTATCTTTGACAAAATGCAGAATAACCCTAAGAAACTACCTTATGGCATGGTGCTTACACCTGTGTTTGAATTCCTAAAAGTTAATTTGAAAGAAAGTGATGGTTGCAATGTTTCAAAGCTAGACAGTGGGTCTTTGAAAATGAATGATGAAGAAGGAGATGAAGAAAATGAAAAAGAAGAGAAAGAGAAGAAAAAAAAAGGAGAAGAAGCTGAGAAAAAGAAGAAAAGAGAAGAGAAAGGAAAAGCTGAGTTGGAAGAAGTAGAAAAGGAAGAAAAGAAAGAGAAATTAAAAGAAGAAGAGAAAGAAAAGTGTCACGACCCGACTCAGTGGGCCGGACCGGCACTAGGGCCCAGGTAAGCTTAAGGCCCCCGAGGCCCGTAGTAAGCCTAAACTACTCTACTTAAACATGCCACACCATGCTGAAATTTAAAGTATAAAACAAAATTTATCAGAACATAACAAGACCAATTCTATTAACACCAATTATATTTATCAGCCTAGCTTAAAATATGACTCTAACGGTAATCACGCTGAAATGTAAGAGGCAATTGGTACTATATCAAGACGTGACAGAAATAACTCCGCAGTTATCTCTAGACTTCTAAACTAGGCTCTGATACCACCTTTCAGCCACACCCTCCATCCTGCGACCCGCAAATACGATGGATCTCTCTTCATCGCAACCCAGCTCAATGCAGAATTCTCTGATTCTGGCCACAAAGGAATAAGCATCTTCAGTGCCTGTAAACTTAGGTGGTTTGTAACGAATGAACCTGTCATAAAGGTTATCATTAGCAGCCCTCGGAACAGTAGGAGGTGGAGCCGGCTGAAATGGTTGCGTTGCTGGATCGGGCATAGGTGGATGCATCTGTTGCTGTTGCTGCTGAGTCTGAAATAACTGCTGTTGTTGTATCAACATATTATTCATAGCCGTTATAGCTTGCTGAAGTCCGGTCAATAATGCATTTACTTCAGGGGGATTTTCAGCTACAAATTCCTCATTTAGATTCCCTTGCTCCTCTTCATCTTGATTGACTTCGTGTCTTGCAGGTCTACCCCTTCTTCGTCTAGCAGGAACAAAACGTCTGGAAGAGGCCTCATCGGGAGCTTCTCGCTCCGCATTTTCGGATGCTCTTCTCCTAGTATTCACCACACAATCCGATTTATACATTACAATAACATTATATCTTAATTAAATTAACAATAAAATTATAAAGCTATTAACTACTCACATCTACCAAATTAAATTAACTACATTAATTAACCACAAATAATAGGGTTAATTTAGTTAACTAACATTATTACCATTAGCTTAGCTAGATTAATTAATTACAAATAATAAAATTGATTTCATTACCTAGTATTAGTTAATATATTAGTTAATTTTAGTTGATTTAGTTATTGGTGTTAGTTAATGTTGTTAGTAGTTAATTAATTAACATTAATTGTGTTAATGTTAATGTTATTTAGATATGAAATAATAGTTAACATTAATTGATATAGTACCAATTGCCTCTTACATTTCAGCGTGATTACCGTTAGAGTCATATTTTAAGCTAGGCTGATAAATATAATTGGTGTTAATAGAATTGGTCTTGTTATGTTCTGATAAATTTTGTTTTATACTTTAAATTTCAGCATGGTGTGGCATGTTTAAGTAGAGTAGTTTAGGCTTACTACGGGCCTCGGGGGCCTTAAGCTTACCTGGGCCCTAGTGCCGGTCCGGCCCACTGAGTCGGGTCGTGACAAAAAGAAATTAGAAGAAGAAAAGGAAGAGATAGAAAAGGAGAAGGAGACAGTAGCTGAGGATGAAGCAGAATCAGAAAAAGAAAAAGAAAAGGAAACTGAAGAGAAAAAGGATTCTGAAAAGGTAGAAAAAGAAAAGAAAGGAGAAGAAGCTAGTGATGCAGAAACAGAGAAACTAGAATTGAGTGAAGAAGACAAGTCAACTGAGGTCAAGACTGAAAAAGAATCTGAGTTTTTATGAGCTCAAAGGAGTAGAGAAGCTATGCTAGGCAAAATGGAAAAAGAACTTATAGAGGAACATAATGAGGAGCGCGATGAGGCAATAAAATAATGTAAGGCTATGATTGAGCATAATCAGTCTCTCATCGAATCCTTGGAAAGAATGAAGGATGTCAATGAGAGGAAGCTAGCCACTCTGAAAGTTAAGGGAACACCCTACACTCCTGCCTCAGAAAAGCCAAAGATAGTAAAGCACACTGCGGGCAAACACAAAGTTCATGGAAGAAAGCGTCCACTGCACCCTTCTTCTAAATGACCAGAAAGCTCTACTGAAACCACTCATGCTCAGAATCTCAAAAGTTCTAAGAGACTTAGAGCTGACTCCAAACCCCTCTTGATTTCTTAATTTTGTCTATGTTTTTATGAACAATATATTTTGCTTTGTTGTGTCTTTGTAGGTTATATCGTCTGAATTCTGTTTATTTATTTATTTTTTTTGCTCTGATCTTTACTATCCCTTTTGTATGATGACAAAAAGGGGGAGAACACAGGATATTTTGATGGTTAAGTACGTACTTTGCTAATGTGTGGTAACCTTAGTACTTACATCTCATTGCTTATATTGCTTATTATATCTGTATTGCTGCTAATGTGTGGTAACCTTAGTAGTTACATCTCATTGCTTATATTGCTTATTATATCTGTATTGCTTATTATTTTCTAATCTGTGTTATTTCTGTTCTATTTTGTGAGCTATATATTTTACATGATGAACTGATTGTTTAGGCTTTGGAACTTAGATTCTTGTTCTAACGTATGCTCTACAGGTTAGATTTAGGATTTTTGTTCTATTTCTAATATCAATTTTTATTCTATTTTTATGCTCTGACCATATGCTCTGATTATTAGAACTTAGAATGTCTTGTATATTTTGCTAGTTCTAATATCAGTTTCTAAGAATTTTTCCTTGTTCTAAATTTCATAAATACTATCACTGCACTGTGAATACTCAAATTTTGAGGCTCAAAAAGCCTGTTTTCCCGGACTGCAAACAGTCCGGCCGGACCGGAGGCCATTCGAAAAAGTTCACTGAAAGTATACCAATATGGTACTTGAAACGTCCGAAAAATTACGAGGATCGCAGAACTGGTCCTGGAATATTTTTTGGAGGTACGGAACTCCCGAAAAAGCTTTTGGAACGAAAGCTAGCAAGCCCGCCGGCCACGACGGCGGCAGCAACCGCCGGCTACGGCGGCGGAGACCGCCCTCCAAGGCGGCAGCCACCGCCCTCCATCCCGTTTTTCCCTATAAATACAGCCCTGGTGCGACTTTTTTTACCTACTCAGTCTGTGTTGACGGACGCTCTCTTCTCCCGGACGCTCCTTGCGGTTCTTTTACTGCTTTTCTGCATTTAGTGTAGGCTTTTATTACTCTGCAGTTGTTATATTTGGCCACTTAAATTAAATTAATTCTAATTAATATCCCCCGAACGAGGAGCTTAATCTGGAATTTTCAAGCTGAAGCTAAGAAGCGGCCGCCGATTAACTCAGGTAATAACGAAACTCTGTCCATTTAATTTCAGCACACATGCATATTCTTCTTCTACTCCAATTCTGAATTAAACTGTTGCATAAATGCATTCACGTCATCAATTGGGCAAATAAACTGCCTTAATTAAATATGATTAAGCTTAAATGCCCGGTTAATTAATAATCATGGTGTTAAAGCCTAAATCCGACAATATTGGCTAAAGAAGGGGTTGGAGTTTGGAAAGTGAAGTCTGGGAAATGTACTTCGATGGAGCTTCAAACTACCATGGAAATGGGGTTGAAGTCGTATTCAAAACTCCTTGTGGAGAATACGTCCCAATCGCAGTCAAGTTAGATTTCGACTGCACCAACAATGAAGTTGAGTATGAAGCTTGCATAAAGGGGTTAGAAGCAGCCCTGGAAAAGGAAATAAAGGTCCTCAAGGTTTTCGGGGATTCCAATTTAATAGTCTCCCAAGCTTTGAGAAATTGGAAAATTAAGGAAGAGCGTTTGGTTCCTTACCTACAACGCTTGGACGAATTGGCTTAGCAATTTGAGGATTTATCATTCCACTACTTGCCGCGAGCCAAAAGTCAGTTTGCTGATGCTCTGGCTACTTTGGCCTCCATGGTTAATGTAGGGGGAGACGAAGTCATTCGACCTCTGACAGTTCGGCTACAGAAACAGCCAGCACATATCATGAATTTGGTGGATGACAAGCCCTGGTATTGGGATATATAGAATTATCTTCAGAATGAAGCCTACCCGGAGGGATCCACTAAGACTGATCAACGGACATTGAGACAGTTAGAATCCGGATATTTCCTTACTGGGGGAGTTTTGTATAAAAGAAGTTGGAATGGCCTGCACCTAAGATGCATAGATGAAGGGGAAGCTCAAACCATTATGGATTCCTTACATAATGAGGAGTCTGGTCCACACATGCACGGGATAGCTCTGGCTCGAAAAATTATGAACCTGGGTTATTACTGGTCAACTATGAATGCAGACTGCGTGAGGCACGCGCAGAAGTGCCATGAGTGTCAAATTTTTGCTAAGATGCAAAGACAGCCTCCGGTCAATTTGAATCCTATTGCTTCACCATGGCCTTTCGCAACTTGGGGCATAGACATAATCGGAAAAATCCATCCAAAGGCTTCCAATGGTCATCAATTTATCCTGGTCGCTGTTGATTATTTCACTAAGTGGATTGAGGTAGCCTCCTATTTGGTCTTGAATGCCAAGAAGGCAGCATAGTTCGTTCGTACGAACATCCTTTGTTGGTACGGAATGCCATTCGAGATTATTACTGATAACGGGTCCCACTTTCAAAGTGAATTTTTTGACCTGCTGAAGCAAAAGAAGATTCAGCATCACAAGTCTTCACCCTATCGGCCACAAACAAATGGGGCTGTAGAGGCCGCAAATAAGGCTATAAAAGTCATTTTACAAAAGACAGTTCAAAAGCATAAAGCTTGGCACGAACAATTACCAAATGCCTTATGGGGATACAGGACTTTAATCAGAACGCCTACTGGGGCAACCCCGTATTCCTTAGTGTATGGTATGGAAGCAGTGTTGCCTATTGAGCTGGAAGTTCAGTCCGAGAGGATTATCCGGGAAAGCCAGATCAGCGAAGCAGATTGGGCTAAGAATTATCATTTGCAACTCTTGGGTATGGACGAAAAACGATTGTAAGCAATCCATCAAACTCAAGTTTACCAGAGAAGAATGGCACGGCATTTTAATAAGAAGGTCAAAGATCGAAAACTAGAAGAAGGTTGTTTGGTCCTGAAGGAAATTAGCCAGCCAACCGTAGACCCACGTGGGAAGTTTCGTCCTCATTGGGCTGGATCCTATGTGTTGAAGAAAATATTGTCTGGCGGAGCCGTTATTTTGACTGATTTGGATTGTTTGGAATTCACGAATCCATGTAATTTAGATCAGTTAAAAAGATATTTTGTATAATAAGCATTGCATAATGTAAAAAGAGCTACATTAGACCTGATTCTCCTCGGAAAAAAGAAATTATGTATCCCGGATATGTAGGCAGCCCTCTTTGGGCGCGGTCTAAGCATTAATAAAAAAAATCATTTCATATTTCATTCTTCTTTGCCAAAAAAAAAAAAGAAAAGAAAAAGAGGAAAGAAGAAAAAAGTGAAAAAAAGAAGTAAAAAAAAAAAAAAAAGAGAAAAACCCGCTAAGTCGAAAACCCGAAAGGGCGGCTTAGGCAAAAGTCGGGGCCTGCTAAGTTGAAAACCCGAAAAGGGCGGCTTAGGCAAAAATGGGTAGCTCGCTAAGTTGAAAACCCGAAAGGGCGGCTTAGGCAAAAATTAGAGCTTGAATAAATAAAGTTGGAAAATGCTTGGAAAGCTTAAAAGTCAAATGACATTCCCAATTAAAGCAATAAAGTCAAACAATCCGAAGTCAAGCAGAAAGCAAAAGAATCCAAGAAAAATAAGTAAATAATGAAGTCTAAGTCCAAGTCCAAAAAAACAAAACATACATCCAAAATCCAAAGTCAAAGTCCCGAATAAAAAGTCAAAATAAGGTAAAAACAACAGAAGTCCAAAAGCCTATAAGAGTCTAGGTGTCCCGTCACCTCCGTGGGGCAACATCCTCCGAGTCATCCCTAGACGCTGAACTCTCTCCAACCTCGCCTGTCCGAGGAGCCAACACAATCTCCTCATCAGTCCCAACCTCATTATCAGCGTCAACCTGAGCCCAACCCTCAAGTGCACTCAGCAGTGCGGTCCTCCTTGGCCTCTCAATCGGCCAAACAACGGCAATGAACCAGGTCCGATACTCAGGAGAAGTCTGAACTCCGGCAGGATTAGGTAAAGGCCTAACCATGTGATGGTCTCTAACCCAAGCCCTAAGGACGGCTCGGGTAACACCCGGAGTGATGGCTGAATCAGCTGAAGTGCCATCTACAATTGGGACAGTCTGGTCTATTCCCATCTACCTCAAAACGCGTGAAGCGCAGTACCAAGTACAGTGTGTAAGGCCTAGCAGGTAAACTCGGGTATGGCGGAAGGTAACCTGGATAAAGCAGGTGATGTCATACCAGGAAATAGACCGTACCTCCCCAAATTGATCTTTTCTACCTTAGAGAGACTTTTAGTCTAATTGTGCATGCTGTTAGGCATGGCCACCGGTTCGGTTCTAACCGGAACCGAACCGTACTGTAGACGGACCGAAACCGGACCGAAACCGGCGGTTTAAAATTTTGAACCGAAACCGGCGGTTCAAGGGCCGGTTAAGGTTCATGTGAATGTTAAAAAATGAACCTGAACCGGCCCGGAACCGGCGGTTTCGGTCCGGTTCGAACCGGATTCACAAACAAAATTATTTGATGTAATAATACTTAATTTATAAAAAGTAGTGAAAAAAACATCATCATTAAACCTTTTATAAAACATCATCATTTATAAAAAAACATCGTCATTGAACCTTTTATAAAATATTATCATTTATGAAAAAATATCTTCACTAGCCGTTGAACCTTTTGTTTTACACAATTTTTTTCAAGGTTCAAACGGCTAGCAGGTGTCATTGTCAATAACATTTAATTTTTTTAGTTTTGGTAAATAAATTTTATTCATTTATTATAATTTACTAAATTATTCAAAAATATAATTGTTTTTTTTCTGTTATAAGGGACAATTTGGAAAACTACATAAATGAAAAATATGTATAAATATGATGAGTTGATTATTTTTTTTCACAACCAATTATATCCTATCTCTCCTCTTCTTAATATTGTTTTATTTTCATAAATCCAATTCTAAATTCCATTAATTTCATATTCCATTTATTCATTTTTTTCCATAATTCCATTTAAAATTATGGCACACAATTCACAAAGCTCCAAGGGAAAGCGAGTTGCTCAAAGCGTAGAATAAATTGATTCAAACGATCCATTGATTGATTTTTCACCACAAGAAGCAATGTTTCCTAATATTTCAATAGGTAAACGGTAAACCACCAAAATCAGATATGTTTAAGAAGCATTTTGCAAAAATTGTTCAAGATAATAGAGAAATCAATGCGGTTCGATGTAATTATTGTAAAAAAGAATATGCGATGATGATGATTCCGACTCTCAATAATGTGGAAATGTAAGAGTGTGTTAACGATTGGACTAGAACGGCGTTGAGAACTCAAGACCAGCAAAATTCAAGCGATGATGATGATTCCGACTCATTAACGGGGACTAGTGGCGCCGATGACTAAAATTAATTGTAATAATTGGGAGGTTATTTTCCAATGAAATAAAAAAAAAAGAACTACGTGAACTTTGATTTTCTATAATTTTCAAGAGGATACGTAGGTAATTAAATTAAAATTTTTCAATTTTAATTTAATTCAAGCCCAAAATAAAAAAAAATTATAATTTTCTATATTATTGAGTTAGCAAAATTTGTAAATTTAATGTAATAATATTATAGAAGTTTTTGTTTTAAAATTTTATAATAATTTATTTAGTTAATAAAATTTAAACATTTTAAAACTATTATTTATTCATGAATTCGAAATCAAAATTTTATTATTTTTTTTAAATTTGCGTAATGTCGGAACCGAATCGGAACCGTAATTTGAACCGTCGGTTCGCCGGAACCGTGCTGAACCGTGCCGGAACCGGAACCGGACCGGAACCGGAGGTTCAAGGGTCGGTTCCGGTTCAAAATTTTAAACATCTCGAACCGGCGGTTCAATGAACCGAAACCGGCGGTTCATTGAACCGGCCATGCCTACATGCTGTGATTATAAAAGGGATTCATTTTTAAAAAAAAATTGAAAATCGAAAATTGAAAGAAAATCCCGTTTTTTACAAGTCAAAGTGGATAATCATGCATAAATATAAAATTTTCAGTACTAACCAAATGCAGGTACAAAGTACAGTACAGAAAATACAGGCAAAGAAAGGTACAGACAACAACAGAAAAATCTAGCAACAACAGCATCAGCGACGGGGTCTCCTCCTCCTTTGATCATCAAAGGCCCAAAAAATTTTCACATTTTTGGCCCCTAAGGCCCAAAAAATTCTCAATTTGGCCCCAAAGGCCCAGAAGTTCACATTTTGGCCCCTGAGGCCCAAAAAATTCTCAATTTGGCCCCAAAGGCCCAAAAATGCCCAATTCGGCCACAAAGGCCCAAAAATTCTCAATTTGACTCCAAAGGCCCAAAAGTTCACATTTTGGCCCCTAAGGCCCAAAAGTTCACATCTTGGCCCCAAAGGCCCAAAAATGCCCAACTTCGCCACAAAGGCCCAAAAGTTCACATTTTGGCCCCTAAGGCCCAAAAATTCACATTTTGGCCCCTAAGGCTCAAAAATTCCCAGTTTGGCCACATAGGCCCAAAAGTTCACATTTTGGCCCTAAGGCCCAAAAAAAAAATCGAAGAAAATGAAAAAAATCAAGGAAAATAGCCAAAAGGCGGGTCGTCTAAACATGTCCAATTTTTCGCCTTCAAAATTTGTTTTTCAGACAACCACTGACGCCCATAAATCATTTTTATGGTTGCCGGTGGGGGGCAACTGTGAATACTCAAATTTTGAGGCTCAAAAAGCCTGTTTTTCCGGACTGCAAACAGTCCGGCCGGACCGGAGGCCATTCGAAAAAGTTCACCGAAAGTATGCCAATATGGTACTTGAAACGTCCAGAAAATTACGAGGATCGCAGAACTGATCCCGAAATATTTTTTGGAGGTACAGAACTCCCGAAAAAGCTTTTGGAACGAAAGCTAGCAAGCCCGCCGCCAACGGCGTCAGCAACCGCCGGCTACGGCGGCGGAGACAGCCCTCCACGGCGGCAGCCACCGCCCTCCAGCCCGTTTTTCCCTATAAATACATCCCCGGTGCGACTTTTTTTACCCACTCAGTCTGTGTTGACGGACGCTCTCTTCTCCCCTACGCTCCTTGCGGTTCTTTTACTGCTTTTCTGCATTTAGTGTAGGCTTTTATTACTCTGCTGTTGTGATATTTGGCCACTTAAATTAAATTAATTCTAATTAATATCCCCCGAACGAGGAGCTTAATCTGGAATTTTCAAGCTGAAGCTAAGAAGCGGCCGCCGATTAACTCAGGTAATAACGAAACTCTGCCCATTTAATTTCAGCACACATGCATATTCTTCTTCTACTCCAATTCTGAATTAAACTGTTGCATAAATGCATTCACGTCATCAATTTGGCTAATAAACTGCCTTAATTAAGTATGATTAAGCTTAAATGCCTGGTTAATTAATAATCGTGGTGTTAAGCCTAAATCCGACAATATTGGCTAAAGTATCTAGTCAATTAATGACTATGGTATAATCGCGTTTATTTCGAACAAGTTCGGCTTAGGTCCAATTAATCAATAATTGTGGCTAAATAGCCTTAATTAAACACGTTTTTTGGCAATAAATTGCCTATATTGCAATTCAATTGATCACTTTTGGCAAACAAATTGCCTATAAATAAGATTAGCCATTTTTAGCGACAAATCGCTTAAATCGAAGCTTTGGCAAAATGCCTTGAATTAATCAATCTTTTGGCTAAAAGCCTTAAATCACTCATTTTGGCGACAATCGCCCAATCAACACCTTTTGGCAAACAAACTGCCTAAATCAACTCATTTTGGCTAAGAGCCTTCAAATAATCAATTTTGGCGACAATCGCCTAAATCACATCATTTTTTGGCAACAAATTGCCTAAATCAATCTTTTTGGCTAAAAGCCTTAAATCAACACTTTTGGCAACAAATGCCTAAAACATCAAATCAATCAATTCTTTGGCAAAATGCCTGAACAAAATGCACAAAGCATACACACACTCATGCATTAAGCATACCCATTCAAAGCCTTTTTAAAAAGGTCATATCGAACTACGTCGACTTTGATCTTTTATTCAAACGGAAGTACGTAGGCACGTTTGGGATTTAACCCCGAGCAACAAGTCGAAATCACTTAAACATTTCATTGGTCCAATTACATCATTTACCCTGCAAAGCATTCATTCATTGGTTAGTTCATCAACATGACATGGTCTCGGGATCCACCTCGGGTTCGTAGATTGTGCCTTAAACATTGGGATAATTAATCTAGTAACTAGGTTAATTAAAATTGGAGTCAATTTAGGGTTTTTTCCTAGTTTACCCTAAAATAATTAAACAAGGTGGCGACTCACACATTCACGTGCATTTCTGCCCTTAGTCATATGCATTTTTATGCCTATTTTCGAGGGAGGGGTTCACAGTTTGGCGACTCCGCTGGGGACTACTTATGTAATCGTTTTACATAAAGTGGACTACAATTGTTGTGTAAACTAACCTGCCCTTCTTTAGGGTATTGTTTTACTTGCTTTGTTTTGCAGGTACCCCAACAAAGATTAAGTATTCTTTCTTTTTTTCCATTTCACTCACGGGACAAAACCATGAGGTGTAGGGCGTTCGGGGACTACACTGCGGTGTAGGGCGTCCGTGGACTACACCAAAGTGGACAATTGCTCTGGTGATTAGAGTTGGGGCGTGACATAGAATGCTGACTTAAAATTTTTGGTAACAAAGATTTCCATATCTTCTAAATAAGAAAAGACAATATTCTGATTTGAAAAAGAGATATTCACTTTCTAAAAACGAGAGTCACAGCCCTCTCTATAAAAAGGCGTTTTGTTTTTGAAAGACGTGGAGAAATGATTTTTCGTTTTAAGAGTATTCGTCCATTGATCAATCTCTCAAAACTTACTCTCTACCCCCTTATTTCTTTTCATCTTGATACGCTTTGTTTTATCTTTAAAAGAGAAAAGAAATTTTATAACAACTTCTTTTGAAAAACAGTTTTGATTTCTAAAACATTTTTATAATCTTAAAAACTATTTTCCTGTGCTTATTTTGCGTTTCTATCTGTCTATTTAGCTTCTATAATCTTTAGTAGATAGGTTTTTATTTGATAAACATTTGTGTAATAGCTTAGATGAGAAGCTATTGTGAAATAGGTTATCAAGCGACCTTCTCCGTGAAAGAGATTCTAATGTCTTGAACTGAGTTTTTGTACTCTGCCAAAAACAGAAAGGGTTAAGGTTAACTAGAACCTTTGGAAAATTTAGTGGGACAAAGGGTAGATCTAGGTGTTGATAAATTGCCTTGTACTGTTGGTTTGTCTCTTACCCTTGAAAAGAGATAACATAATTGAGGATCTCAAGATGAGTGGATGTAGGCGAGTTAGTGCCGAACCACTATAAATCACTGTGTTGATCTTTTTATTTTCGGAAGTTCTGAATGATAATATTTTACTCACATTTCTGTTTATATCTTAGAAATGCTAAAGTTGTTAATGTCTTGATGTTCTAATTTGAAATAAGTTTTATCTTTTCTGAACATTGGAACTCTGGACTTCTGCTCAGTGAATATACTAAGTTCTAAACGGTTCTTCTATTTTCAGTATATTTCACTGTTTAGGTTTCTAATCAGTTTTCTAAACTTCATCAAAACTTTGTGAAGCAGTTCAGATTTCGATAACTGTCTCTCACACTGTCTTTTATGATTTTCTAAACTTTATGAGGAAGTTCTAATCACTATTGCTTTCTATCATAAAGCAGTTTTAATATTAAAATAAGACATTGTGAAGCAGTTCTAATTGATAGCTACACTTCGTAAAGTCTTTCTATTTTCTCTAAATAGAACATTGTGAGGTAGTTCTAATCAATGACTTATTTTCACAGGTTCGTTAATTTTCCGCTGCAAATAGAATTCTGAGTTTTGTTTTATAAGTTAAATTTTTATTTTTAGAAAACCTATTTCACCCCCTTTCTTGGGTTGTGCAATTGATTTACGGGACCCATAGTTCCTTTGGTGAAATTGCCTCAAATCAAGAACAAAAGACTATAGCTCTTCAATTTGTGCACTATTTTTCTGTGTTTGCTCAATACTTTTATCTATCTTTTCCACCAATATGGCCAAAAGAGTAGTAATTGCATCCAATTTTTTTCAGAATCTCAACATTATTGTTTGCAACTAAAGGCACTGTTCCAAACCTTCTTGGAAGAGTAGCTGGCTCTTTTAGTGTACGATTTTCATCTTTGGATCCCATTCCAAGACATACAAATAAGGGCTAACTCTGTATGTATATGGCCAAATTTATAAAAATGACCACTGTTACTATAAAATAAAATGAAAAAGTAAGTTGATAACTTGTCCCTTGAAACACGTGTGCATTAAATGCTAAGAATATTTGTTTCTGCCACTTTTCTTGATTGTAAAGCTTCAATCCTAAAAAAACACATATACTCCAAGGGATTTCTAGTCTTTTTAACTTGGCTTGCATCCCAAAGTTATTACTTAGAGTAATTTTCTCTATATAAAAAATATACCTAAAAAGAAAATTTTCTCTAAATAAAAAAAAGGGAGGGAGTATTCAAGGAGAAACAAATAAAGGTATAATTAATTAATTAGCATATTCAAGGCCTTATTTTTTGGTTCCTGTAAAAAGACTTATGGGTGATTGAATGTTTTCAATTAATGGACAATATTATAATTGGCATATTGGGAATATAAACATATACATTTAAAATATATACTCCCCCGTTCTATTTCTATTTATACAGAGAAAATTTCCTCTTTTGACGTTCTTTTATATAGAGAAATTTTCCTAAAATGGTAATTTTGGGACTAATTCTAAACTAAAAAGTCTAATATGCACTGGTCTTAGTTTATATATTAAACATTGACTTTGGGTGTATTTCAAGAAAGTGGCAGACATTATTGAGGTTAAACGTTTAACGTTCCAAAACTGGCTGAATCTTGGATTAAGAAAATGTGAACTTCAAGCACATTATGTGCACAAATTAAATTTTACCAAGAAGCTTGTGCTTATAATATTTAAGTGTGCACATATAGTGAGATTTACTCGCAACTCTAATCAATCTGTTCACGCAATATAAAGAATGCCCAAGTCCATGTGACAACGATCGAATTGTTGTTCCTCTCCTAAGAGGAATTGACTTTATCCTTTCTGGATATATCTCTACTCGTTTCCTACCACTGTTTGATAAACCTTTCATTCTAGTTTCAGCTCCATTGCCATTTTTTACATTATACCAAATTTTATAAGCTGTCTTAGTGAATAGATAAATTGTCTACAAGTTTATGAATATTATGAGCATTTGACTCACCCTTCTCAGTTTCAAAACGAAACATACATTATGTATTTTTCACATCTTCAATGATATTTTTCCTTTTGTTGCCTTTTCGAGTCTCTTCTGGAATGTTTGGTGTCGTTTCAAATTATACAAAAGACAATGTTCATTAGATGACAAGGAGATCAAGTCTAAGGTCTGATTGTTAAGTATAGCCACATCTTTTGAAGTTGCAGGCAAGTCTCGAGAGACTGTATTGAAATCAAAAGGAAAGATTGTGAACATGGCGTTTGTAGATTAGATTTTAGAGTCGTGAACTCATCCCTATTTAAATGAATTTAGCTTTGAAAACTTTGGCTCCAAACTTCATTTTCTACGCGTAAATTCGGACAAGCAAAATAAAGAATTTGAGGTTGAAAATTTGGATTTCAAAGTTTCTTTCAAATTTAATGCTAATTTTTTTATCCAAATTTGAGATTGAAATTTTGTGGGGCATTTGCAATAAGATAGCGTATGTTTTTTTGTTATTGAAATCTAAAACCCCTTGTTTAAGTAACACACATCATCTCTGTCATCATTAGCATCTTTTTTCAAAATTTGGGGATCACTTTACAGATTGTTTAGATAAAGGTCATTTGATAGGTTGGGGATCCTGATTTAGTCCTTTAGGAAGAGAGTTTGAGAGAGAGTATGATTTTTGAAAATTATTTGAGGGATTGAAAATCTATCTAAACACCCCAAATTGGAGTGTAAGCATAATTAAAAAATCTAATTTTCAAAATTATCCATAATTATATTTATAAATATTTCATGACAAGGACATTTTCATGATATTTATATTTAACACTACCTTCATCTACCATCAAACCAAATAAAAAAATATTATTAAACTTTCATTTACCATAGCTTCCCACAAATATAAAAAAGACATTTACTATAGCTTCATCCAAACAAAGCGTTGATATCTTTTCTGGGGGGTAACCTCCTTAATCCTAGAGAAATTTAAACTTTTCTATATAAATAACTGAAGGAGTATTTGTTTAGTTTTTTTTTCTTTTTTTTTTTTAATATATGTTAAAACTTGCATTGAACAATGGTAGTTCTTTTAACTTTGAACAATGATTTTTTTATGATTAATTTAATTAAAAAAAAAGAAAGAATTGATGAGGTTTAACTAAATAGTATTGGAAAATTCTATATTTTTTTTTAAAGAAAAACCCTGAGAATTCATTAACTTGAGAGATAAAAGCCTAACAATTGTTGTGAAATGGTATACCACTCTTGAAAACGGGCATAGAGATAGGAGGTCCTAGCTAGAGAATGAGCCCCTAAATTTGCATGTCTTCCTATCCATCTAACAGCAATGTTAGATCTAACATTCAAAAAATACTTGCAATCCTGAGTGATAGTCCCTAACTCTAAAAGATCTTGATGAACTGAGTTTAAAACTAGAATATGCGAATCAGTAAAAATGCAGCCTAGGGTCGGGAACTTGTCTTGCACCCAGTAGAGGCTTGCTCTCAAGACTAATGCTTCCACAATCAGAGGGTCTTGATATGTGTCCACTAAACCTAAAATTGCAACCATAAAAATGCCTTATGCGTCTTCCAATACCGCTCCAAAACCACCCATATAAGTATCTGTAAATATAGCTCCATCACAAAACAGTTGCCAGCTTGACAGGTGAACTGGACCTACTGCTAGTATGTGGCTTTGCTGATTCCCACTTTCATGAGCCATGCCACCGGTAAACAAATTTGATGTAAGCTTGAGTTGTTGCCAATCCTGCATTAACACAGATACAACTTGAAGAATAGAGGACAGTGGGAATTGAATATTTTGCTAGATAGCCTTATTTCTTCCGTCCCAAACCTTCCAAATTATTGCGAACACCTTGAGAACATGGGTTGGGTTCGAAAAACTTATGACCTACAAAATAAAATCGTTAAACGAAAATGTCCCAACAAGGAGTAAAATGCCAACTCTCCTCTAAAAAAATGCAAGTTTTATTAATTCGTACACCCCTTTCAAAAAACCTCACTCTAGTAGGAAGAACCCCCCTAACAACCCTCCAAAGAAATTCTTTATACTTTGGGGAATATCTAAGCTCCAAACTTTACTCCAAATATTCCCCTCTAACCTCTCATCCCCCTTTCAAGCACTCGCAAACATAAATAGTACCTTGTTTTTAATGTATATTTGCCTTTCTTATCTAGGTGCCAAATCATTCGATCCTCCCTACCTCCCATCCGTAAAGGAATATTTAAAATAGCACGAACATCCCTCACTCTATCAATAACCTTTGAAACATCCCATTCCCTCCTTTCATTTTTCATCAAGTCACAAACCCTTAACGATGGACCAATAAAACCCATACTCTCACTCACTCTAAAAGAATCATTATTTGGAATCCAGGGATCATCTCTCACCTTTATCTTTTCCCCATTGCCCACAAACCACCTATACCCTTGCTTTAAAATATCCTTTGCTTAAGTAATACTCCACGTGAAACTCGGATCGCTCCCAGAAGAAGCCAATAAAAAATTCCCTTGAGGAAAATATTTGGCTTTGAGAACTTTGTATAGAAGAGAATAAGTGTCTGACACTAATCTCTACCCCATTTTCCCAAGCATAGCAACATTAAAAAAGCATGTAAATCTCTAAACCCCATACCTCCATCTTTCTTACTTTGACACATACGGTTCCATGACAATCAGTAAACACTTTTCCTACCGCCATTCTTAGGTTCCCACAAAAAAGCATTCGTAATTTTTTGAAAATCATCACATAAAGATAGAGGCAACATGACACACTCATACGATATGAAGGACGGTCTTGACCCACAGCTTTAAAAAGAATTTCCTTACCAGCTCTAGATAATAGTTTATCATTCCAATTATTAATCTTTGTCCATAACCTATCCTTCAAAAAAATTGAATACCCCTTTCTTATCCTTTCCAATGAGAGAAGGAAGCCCTAAGTACTTGCAATTACCCAAGGGGTTGTGCATACCCAAAAGATCAAAATTTAATTCCTAAAACCTGTACTCACATTGGGACTAAACATGATGCCTGATTTTTGCAAATTTATAGCCTGACCAGAGGCAAATTCATATTATCTCAAAATATTTTCAATACGATTTCCTTCCCTTCCATTGGCCTTAAAAAAGAAAAATGAGTCATCAGTAAAAAGCAAATGGGAAATTCTAGGGCACCAAACCCTAGGCTGAATACTATGAATCCATCCTCTATATTTTGCCTCTTCAAAGAGGAGAGACAGACCTTCTGAACAAAGAATAAATAAGTAAGGAGAAAGTGGATCACCTTGCCTTAGGCCTTTATGAGGAACAATAAGACCCATTAACTCACCATTACATACCACAGAGTAACTCACAGACGAAATACACAACATCATCCAGTTAACCCAAACATTATTAAAGCCCATACTTAGGATCATATGACAAAGAAAATCCCAATTAACCCTATCATATGCTTTGGTAATATATATCTTAAGCGCAGTTACACCATTCCCCCTTTGGATTTCTCATTTCATATTATGCAAAACCTCAAAATCAAGAAAAACATAATCTTGAATCATCCTATTAGCGACAAAAGGAGATTGATTCGTGGAAATAATATAAGGGACAACTAATTTTAATCTATTGGCCAGGACTTTAGAGAGAATTTTGTATAACACATTACACAGGGCTATAGGTCTAAATTCCATAATGGACTAAGGATTATTATTCTTTGAAATTAGAACAATAAATGTGTCATTTAGAGTAGTAGCAAAAATACCTCTTCGAAGCCATTCTCTATATCCTGCCACCACGTCCTTGCCAATAATATGCCAGAACTTCTAGAAAAAGGCTAGCTTAAGCATCTCCCATGTATGGCCATGTGATGATTATTATGGAATAAAATCGGCTTATGGTTTGACACGAGAGTAATAATAGTTTTGAAAAAGCAATTATCAAAAAGGGATTGCCAACCTTCGTTCCCAAAAAATCGATCCAATTTCTCCTTTATCGTCACCTTATTATTTCTCCGCTTCTACCATGTGAAAGTGGAACCAACCATCGGAATCTCAAATAAATTATAGTCTTCAACAAATTTACGAAAACACTGAAGAAGATAACGTGGTTGTGTGAGGCCCCCTTCTTTTTCTTCTTGCCTCAAGAGATAATTGAAATCACCTAAACATAGCCACAGATGATTATCACGCAAAGCCAAAGCCCGAAGCGAATTCTAAGACACTCTCATTCTATTTGTTTCAGGGAGACCATAAAAACCAATAATGTGAATTATAGAATCATGCCATTGGAGATGGGAATCAATAAAGTTCATTGCAAAGCCTTTTATTTGTAACAACAGGTTATTGGACCAAAACATTGCTAAACCATCGCTCCTGCCTTGAAAATCAACTAAAAAACAAAATTTAAAACTAATAGATCTTGCTATTTCTTTAACTCTATTTTCATGAACCAAGGTTTCAGAAAGGAAGATAATGTCCGGCTTGTAGTTCAAGGACATCTCCTTGAGAGCTCTAAATGCGCGGGGATTGCTGAGATGCCGCAATTCCAGCTTATGATTTTCATTGGGCCGACTGTCCTGTCTGCCAGGACTAGTCGATATAACAATTGGGGAACTCCATTAGAATCCTTTTGTGCAGAAACTTTTGGGGTGGTAATACTTTGCTTCCTCTTTTTGTGGTCCTCCGATTTAGATAGGCCTTCCTCCTTTATTTAACTCATTTTTTCAGCTGTAGGACCCAAGCTATTTTTAAATTTCCATCGACTGGGTATGCTCCTGGGTCGGTGGGTCTTGTATTATCCTCTTAGTAGTTTGAGGGAAATCGATTCTTGTTATAGTACCTTGCATCATATTATGGTACCCCATATATTTCCTTTGTTCCATATCTCCAAAAATCAAGGAGTTACCATAATCATCTCTCAACCAACCGCTAACTTTCTGGACCCCCTCTCCTTACCGGAACTCGATTTTTGTCATCCCAGAGTAAACGAATGTCTTCCTTTTTCTGGTGTAAGCTCTATTCACAAAAACTGTCAGCAAGTCCAAGCCTACAACAGAGATAATAAAACACAGAGATTATCTTATAACGAAGTAGAACAAAATGAGCCTCCCCATCCGCCAAGATTATTTTTTCTTCCTATGCAATGGTTGTCTAACATCAAGCGTAACTCTAATACGCATAAAACTCTTCTGAACAAATGTTATAGTTTCGTATCATACTCCTTGAAAATCCCCATAAAAATACTAAGCATTTTGGCCACATTCTTCGTCATCCCTCTCGTTGGCAGGTCATGAACCTAAACCCAGAAGTCAACAAAGTAAAGGGGAACTGTCAGCGGTTCTTCACCATCCACCAATTTATGGAGAATCAAAAGGCGCTTATTCAAATGCCAAAGAGACCCATCCAAAACTCTTTCCACGTCCACATAATTCAAAAACGAAAAAGATACCTTTTTGCACCCAATTCTGTGATTCCAACCCCCCCAAGAGAATGCCATAGTTCTGCAAAAAGGTTACGCATGACAGGAAAATTTATAGAATTCAGAGTGTGAAACAATCCTACGAGGCAGAAGGCGTAAGTTTTCCAGCTCACTTGGAACCCCTTGATCCATTCGGAAACCATCATCTTCTTCCTCTAAAAGAGAAACAGCCTCCATTTATTAGTCTATGGTTAACGAGGAAACTGATAAGGACAGAAGAATGAGAAGAATTTTAGGGAACGTAGCACAGTGAACGTAACTTTCAAAAGCAAGGTTTAGGGTTTAGGTGTTTGTTGAATGTCAAATAAGCTCTTGGAAAAAAGTTATATCATGAAATAGCTGGATAAACAATGATTTCTATGAGAGGTGAGAAGGTGGAAAGTGGTAACGACAATAAGTATGGAGGTCGTGACAAAAAAGATAGGGTTTGGGTTTGTAAGAGAGAGAGAACTACATGCTAACAAAGCATACGAAAACCGGTTGGGACATTCTATATTTTTTAAATGGTATTGGATTTTTAGTATTTGTGAGAAATGGTATTGGACATAATGCACGTCCATGCGTTTAATATTTGAACAAAATTTGTTGATTTATTAAATTCTCATTATTTTTCTTTATTAACATTTTTTGTCAAAATTGTATTTGACCTATTCAAAATTCTAATAAAAACTATTAAGAAACGTCGTTTATTTGAGCATCATGGATAAGAAAGGAGGCAAGCCACAGAGAGAGAGGGTATTAGGATTTCTTTTTATTATGAGAAATGAAGTTCCAGAAGATTCTTTCGACTTTGTAGAAGCGTCGAGTTTTGTTTGGATTTTGTTGGTTAGCCGGTGAGTTGAACCGTTGCCAACTTGGGAAACAAAAAGGATTTGTTTATATTGTAGGTGCAAATTGTTTTTTTCCTTTTTCGATCAATTTGACACAATTGATAATTTAATTAAGTTAATTTCTTTTATAAATTTTTTTACACAATATAAAGTAGCAAAGCTAAAAAAAAAAAAATTAATCCCTCTGTCCCAAAAAAAAGTCTCATTTTACATAATGGGTGTTCCAAAATAATAGTCTCATTTTTATTTTTTGAAAATAGTCTTTTTGTTAATTTTTCTATAATACCCTCATAATATAATTTGTGACAATAATTATATGCATAGAATTACTAAATATTTAGTTAAATAGATATAAAGTAATTGTAATATGTGACAAGATATTAATGTTTTATTGCAAAACTCTATAAACAATTTCAACATTTAATCAAAAAACTATTAATAAAGGGGTATATATGAAAAAAAAAAAGAAACAATCTTATGGTTGAACTAATTTAACTATCTATTTTTAATCTGTGTGAACAAAAATGAGACTACTTTTTTAGGATGGAGGGAGTGTATAAATTTTTTCTCATATTATATAAAAGCCACTGAATTAAATTTGTTTGGAATGAAAAAGCCACATTTTACATTAGCTAGTACTTCCTCCATTCATTTCGTTAAAGATAAAAGCTATCAAATTTAACGGAGCCGAGGGAGTAATATTGAAGACATAACAAGCTGTCTCAAATCTCTTCTTAAAAAGAGTAACAAATTAAAGGATCAATAAAAAAGAGCAAGCAACAAATTATTCAAAAATAAATTTTTGTTGCAAAGTTACTTTTCAAAATTGCATTATAAAATAGTCTAATTATCATTTTATCTTGAATTTTGCAGGTTGGTTTAATTTCACCACATCATAAACAATTTTAATTAAATTATGGTTTTTTTATAATAATCTCATCTAAAATTTAAATTGGCTTAATTTTTATAATAAAACATCAATATATATGAGATTCATTGTCAAACCCCTACGTTAACTTAATAGACATAAACTCATTGTCTCTTAACATGAATTTGTTGTTGAGATTTCATATTGAATTTTTGTTTATGTGAAGAAACGGCGAGTTTTTAGTTTGGGTTAAACTAGTCAAGTTCTGACAGTAGATCATATAAATTGATGTTTTATTCTAAAAATTGGGTCAATATAAATTTTAAGCCAAATTGCTTATATATGTAAAGTTAAAGTAAAGTAATAAATTAGGCCTCATAAAATTGGATATGTATAGCATTGAGAAATTATTTATATACTCTATAAATATAAATAAATTCTATAAAATTGATTTATATTCTAATGTATAGAGTAACAAAAAAAAAAAAAGAAAAAAAAAGAAAAATCTAAACGAGTAGTCTCTAGTCTTTAGCTATTGAACGACGACAAGAACAGAGTGGAAGTGAGTTAAAAGAAAATAAACCAAACGACATTGACGCCGCCTTTATATTCCCCCTGTCTGCCCCTTCAGATTCCATCTCTCAATGCTCCCTCTTCACACCATCTCTTCCGTCTTTTCCTATCTTTCGCAGTCTGTCTCCGTGCAAGACCAACAATTTTACCATAATTGAAAAAAAAATTAATTTTCAGTGCGTTTCTGCATGAAAAGGTTTTCTAGCAAAATCCACTTTGTGCATTGGTTCATTGTCAGGTTGCTATTTTGGAGGCTGTTTTCTTGATAAGGTAAAACTAAAATAGAATTATCCTTTTTGTTTATTATTGTGTTTCTACGATGGAATTGATTTCACCTTCAATCATATGAATTTAAACATAAAATTTTAATATTATTACTTTGGTTTTTGTTGTGTTTATATGGATTTGTTTTCTGATTCAGCTAAAAGTAATGCATGTCTTATTCCATTCTTACCTAAGTGGGTGTCTCTTGACCTTTGTATTTTAGCATTTTTAGAAGTGTATTTGGAACATTGTTTAGTGCATACTTTTTTTCTTGTCTTTCTCGTAGTAGAGGCCAGAGGTTCTGGATTTGTCGTGGATTTAAGTTTGAAGGTAGTTTCTTAGGGTTTTAGGTTTCTGTTGTTTGGGGATTTCAGGATTTAGTGTTAAATTAGAGACTTTGAAATTTTCTAGCGTGAATTGTGTGGAGATATGGAAATATTAGGAACGGGATTTTGATTATGGCTTTCTAGGTATTAGAATGTTTATTATGATGCTGCATTTGCTGGTTTCTGCAAATGGTCTGAACGATGGATGCTTTTATGTTATTGAATTGGCGCTTTAAGCGAAGAGGGCTGCAAAGTTTAAAGTTTATGCAAAAGGGATTAGATTAGTATAGGACTGACTGGTTATCTGACTTCTCTCTGTGTATCTGTGTTGTTTTCAGATTTTCTCCAGGGATTGGCAGTAACCGGCCAGAAGGTTAGAGGGAAATCCTTTGCCTATATGGGTACAAAGAGTCTTAAGAAGAAAGGGCATGAGAAAGAGAAAATGCACAATGCAGAGGAATTCTTTTGCAATGAAGATGAAAAAAATAAAGGAGTATGGTGTTAATGGCAATGATGTTGAACTAAGTCATACTGAAATGGAGGCTGTTAAAATTGAGGATGGCCTAAATAATCAAGAGATAGAAAATGAAAAGAAGAAGAAGAAGAAGAAGAAGAAGAAGAAGAAAAAGCATGAGAATGGAAACTCCGAGTGAGGTAGTGCCAATGTAGAATCTCAGGTAATGAAAAATGCGGATGATGGGCATAGAATCTCTAATAGGGAAGATATCTCTGAGATGATTAATGACAAAGAAGTAGATCAAAGAAAGAAAAAAAGTAAGAAACATAAACCGCACAAAGATGCAGTTCATGATCATGTAATAAAAAGTGAAACAAATAGAGAAGAGGTTGAAAATGGAAGTTATCATGTCTATGTCCAGAATCCAAAGAAGGAGAGGAAGAAAAAGAAGGTGCAGCATAATGTGAATTTGGAGAGTAGATCAACAAAAATCATGGCTGAGACACTCAATAATGAAAGTAACAGAATAGAAGATGTGGGTACCACAGATTTAGCTGAAAATCAGGTTGGAAATGGAAAGTTACGAGCTCATACTTGTTATGCAGCAGATGGAAAAGATAAGAAGAAGCGGAAAAGAAACGAGGACATTGGTGGTGTTGGTCTAATAAATGATGGTGTAATTGATGGAGAAGATGTTGGAAATGAAAGGGAATGCTTGGTTGGAAATATCATGAAAAAGGTTGATCATTCAGTGAAGGATAGGAAGAAAAAGAAAAAACATGATGGATTGGAAGGAAAAATTGGTGAAAGAGAACAGGGATTGGGTGGAGGCTTTGAGGTTACTGATTCATCAGAACAGTCTACACCAAATAAAGTTAAGAGAGTAAGTTTTTTTTGAAAATGCGGAGGTTTTCTCTTTTTCTGAAGGTCCTAGTAATGACGGGACTCGAAAAGACAAATGGTGCGAGTGATACGGATTGAGGGAGTAAGGTGAAGGACCCTTTAGCTCTACCTATCGGGCCAATCACAAGAGCTCGTGCAACTAAGCTACAAGCAGCCTTGAATGCATTTGTTCAAGAAAAAGTCATATTGGAGCTTCAAGATCATAACTATGCAAGATGTGGGATTGAACTTGAAGAAGCATCTAAGTTTATTGTGGTGCTTGAGGCGTGTAAAGAGGCTACCCATTGATGCATTGTACATGTTTTATACTTAGGCAAATTTAGAAGAATGTTCTTTCATTGTAAGCTTAAGTATGGGGTGTGTAAGGCCTGTGGGCCCATCTATCATATTTTGTTTAGTTTGTTTTATAGTGGGCTTAGTTATTTAATGTAAGGCTGGTTGAACTTATATCCCAAAGTTGGGCCAGCCCTAGATTAGTTAATATTTAAGTTAGGCCTATTTTAGTTAGTTAGCTTAGGCTTTGTATTTAATTAAGCCCACATGGACCATAGTGGGTTAGGCCTAGACTAGTATTTAGAGGCTAATTAGGTTTAGTTTTTAGGAGTATTAATACTTGATGTTGCTTAATTTGACAGCAGCCAATTATTATAAAAAAAAAGTCGTGATCTTATTCTTTCTTTCAAAGAAAATCGTGTTCCGCATTGAATGAACGCAAACCAAATTTTCTTAGTAATTAAGATTGTGAGTTCTACAAGAATAATTGCGCCAAGAATTTTATATTTGTTTTCAAGAGTACTTGAAGGTAAATTTCTGTTTTCTTGTTTTAAATTCCTTTCTTTCTCCCTTCAAGAGTACTTGGTGGTTTAGGGTTTGACGTATACTTCCATGATTATATGTTCTCCGCTGGATTCTCCTTGTTGATTGTAAGAGTACTTGTTTAATTAGCTAGGGTCTCATTACCTGGTATCAGAGCATTCTGGTTGTTCATTTCAATCAATCTTTGGATTAGAATTTAGTAAAAAAAAAAAAATTTTTTTCCTACCATGGGTTAGTGACAACACAAATTGGAAGTGAATAAAAAAAAAAACAAAGTTAACCCATATTTATACTAGCATATGCAAGCACTTGAGAGTTGAATTTTGTCAACTATATTTGAGCATTGAAGTGATTCAGCCACCCTAGAAATACTGTGATTAAAATTCTGTTCTTGGGGTATTTTTCTTTCCTTGAATACTTGCTTTGACAATTAGATTAATTAGGTCCATAGTTAACTTTGCTTTGTAGTGAATTAACTTCTTTCATCTTGTCCAAAATTGTCTATTTTATTAATTCTAGTGTTCTGTTATTTGTTGGATATGGAGCAATTAGAACTTTAGTATATAGTAATTTTGGAACCTGCAAAATTAAGAAGAAGCACGCTTGTGCCACCTCCTAGCATGCCCGTGCTAGCCTTTGCAAATCCAGGCAATTCTGCAAACTAAAAAGAAGCATGCCCATGCCACCTCCTAGGACGCCTATGCTAGCCTCTGAAAGTCCAGGCGATTTTGCAAACTAAGAAGAAGCACGCCCGTGCTAGCCTCTGGAAGTCCAAACTTGCTCGTGCCGCTCCAGTATGCCAGTGCTTTGCCTCTTGACATTTTTAAAGTGTTTTTTGCTTGTTCCTACACTGTTGTTTATTAATTTCAAACAATACACCTTTCATGTTCTTGTATTGCCATTCAAAACATTGTGTCTTCTTGCTAGAGCTTTGCGCATTATTTGGTTATATTCTTTGCTTTCCTAACCTCTTCTTGACTTTTATAGCAACTTTGGGATTCTGAAGTGCAATTATTCAAATGGAAAGAGTGGTAAAAGGTTAGAGTGAAACCCACAGTTGAGAAAAGCCAAATTAAGAGAGAAATGCGTGAGGGAGTGATACATTGACCATTTTCTTTAGTTTGTGTTTGTTGTCTTATTTCAGGATGTCAGATTCATCTATAGACAAGAATGACAACCCTCTTAAAGTTGAAGACATGAAACTACAAGCCATTTTAGAAGCTTTCTCTGGAGAGATAGGTCAAATTACTAGGCTTATAGAGAGCTTTAATGACAGATTAGAGCAGCAAGAGAAAAAGATAGAGAAACATGAGTCTAATACCACAAAAAGGGGTGCAACCACTTCCAAAGAGCACTCTAAGTAACCTTGTCATGAGGAATCTGATGAAGATGATGATTGGCATAGAGAGCCCTTGTGGACAAGAGGTGGCCGAAACAATAGAGGCAGAGGGAGAGGGATTGGTAGAGCCGTCTCTATAGAAATGATGCCTTCTATGAGGAGGATGAATGAGAGGCCGAAACATCATTAGATGGTAAGTTGGGTAACATCAAACTCAAGGTACCACCTTTCAAATGCTGAAATAATGCAGATGAATACTTGGAATGGGAGAGAAAGGTTGAGATGATATTTGACCAACATATACACTGAGGAGAAAAAGGTAAAAATAACAGCCTTAGAGTTCCAAGACTATGCTCTATTTTGGTGGGATCAACTTAATCAGAGTAGAAGAAAAATGGGTAGGCGACCTATCAACAACTGGAGGACATGAAGGAGGTCATGAGGAAATGTTTTCTGCCTGCTTATTATTTCAGGGAGTTGCAACAGAAGCTCCATAGGCTTACCCAAGGAGCCAAATCAGTGGAAGACTACCTAAGGACATGGAGATGTGCATGGCTAGAGCACATATAGAAGTGGTCCAGGTGGATGAGGAGATGACTATGGCTTGGTTCTTAGGGGGTCTTAATAAGGAAATAGCTGATGCAATAGAGCTATACAAGTATGATTCTATGGAGGAGATGCTGAATATGGCTGTGAAGATTGAGAAGATGAGAAAAGGGAAGAGCACTACCACAAAATAGGTCTGCCAACAACAACAGCAACTCTTGGAGTGCTAGATGGCCTAAAAGTGAGGAGAATAAGGAGTTTCAAAGCTCTGCACAAAAGGGGGCAGATTCGGTGTCTAAGGCTTTCACGCCTAATGCTCCAACTTATCAGAGGGGATCAATCTCCAATACTCCTAGTAGAGACATCAAGTGTTTCAAGTGTCTTGGGAAGGGTTATATAGCTTCTCAATGTCCTAACAAGAGAGTAATAGTGATTCGGGATGGATACACATATTCTGAATCTGAGGATGAAGAAAACCCAATGCCGCCACTTGAGGACTGCAATGATGATGATGAGGCTGATGAGGATGTTTTACAACCTGAGATGGGATAGTTACTAGTTACCAGTTGAGTTCTCAACATGCAAGTTCAAAAGGAGAGCCTAGAATAGTGAGAAAACATCTTTCATACAAGATGCTTGGTACTTAGCAAGGTATGCATTTTGATTATTGATAGTGGAAGTTGCACTAACGTAGCTAGTTTGAGCATGGTGCAGAAATTGGGTTTGATATGTGACAAGCACCCAAGGCCATATAAACTTCAATGGCTAAATGATACGGGTTCTGTGAGAGTGAACAAGCAAGTGAAGGTGCCATTCTCTATTGGGTGGTACAAGGATGAGGTCACCTGTGACGTATTGCCTATGCTAGCTGGGCATATTCTTCTAGGCTGCCCATGACAATTTGACAGGCGAGTCCAGCATGATGGGTACACCAACCGGTTCTCCTTTGCCTATTTGGGTAAGCATGTGGTTCTTGCTCCTTTAACACCATAAGAGGTCTATTTGGACTAAAAGAAGATATTAGAAAGAGGGGTAGAATTGTATTTGTGGGGAGGGAGAAAAGAAAGGTGAAGAAATAGGGAAAAAGAGGCCAAGAGTGAAAAGAAACAATTAAATGGCCCATTGGTGAGTGAAAAACCAAGAGAGGGAAGAAAGAAACAAAGCATGTATGTGTGAGAGATAGAGATCCGACGTTGTGTTAATAAGGGGTAGGCCGGTCTTGATGATTTGATTTAAGGAAATTTTGCTTAATTTGACTAACATTGACACTTCTTCTCTGCCTTCTAGTTGTGTTTCTTTGTTACAGGAGTTTTCTGATGTGGTATATAAACCTAGAGATTAGGTTTGGGTAAACATGAGGAAGGAGAGATTCCCAAACTAAAGGAAGGGAAAGCTTACTGCCGAAGGTGATGTATCTTTTTAAGTATTGGAAAGGATCAATGACAATGCCTATAAAATTGATCTACAAGGGGAGTATGACGTGTCTGCTACCTTTAATGTTTCTGACCTTTCTCCATTTGATTATGATTCAGGTTTGAGGACAAATCTTTTTGAGGAGGGAGGGAATGATATGAATCGAGGGAGCAAGGTGAAGGACCCTTTAGCTCTACTCGTCAGGCCAATCAGAAGAGCTTGTGCAACTAAGCTACAAGTAGCCTCAAATGCATTTGTTCAAGAACAAGTCATATTGGAGCTTCAAGATCATAACTATGCAAGGTTTGGGATTGAACTTGAAGAAGCACCTAAGTTTATTGTGGTGCTTGAGGTGTGTAAAGAGACTACCCATTGATGCATTGTACATGTTTTATACTTAGGTAAATTTAGAAGAATGTTCTTTCATTGTAAGCTTAAGTATGGGGCGTGTAAGGCCTCTGGACCCATCTATCCTATTTTGTTTAGTTTGTTTTATAGTGAGCTTAGTTATTTAATATAAGGCTGGTTGAACTTATATCCTAAAGTTGGGCCGGCCCTAGATTAATTAATATTTAAGTGAGGCTTGTTTTAATTAGTTAACTTAGACTTTGTATTTAATTAAGCCCATATGGACCATAGTGGGTTAGGCCTAGACTAGTATTTAGTGGCTAATTAGATTTAGTTTTTACGATTATTAATACTTGATGTTGCTTAATTTGACAGCAGCCAATTATTATTAAAAAAAAAAAAAAAAGACGTGATCTTGTTCTTTCTTTCAAAGAAAACAGTGTTCTGCATTGAATGAATGCAAACCAAATTTCCTTAGTAATTAAGATTGTGAGTTCTACAAGACTAATTGCGCCAAGAATTTCAGATTTGTTTTCAAGAGTACTTGAAGGTAAGTTTCTGTTTTCTTGTTTTAAATTCATTTCTTTGTCTCTTCAAGAGTAATTGGGGATTTAGGGTTTGACGGGTACTTCCATGATTGTATGTTCTACGCTGGATTCTCCTTGTTGATTGCAAGAGTACTTGTTTAAGCTAGGGTCTCATTAGCGAGGAAAGCGATTCTCACCTGAGGAAGATTAGATTGTTAAAGCATCTGTTTTGAACTATATTGATTCTCATGAACTACGTGAAGAAGGCCTAAAAATGGTTTTGCAATGTAAAATGTATCCTGAAGATAAAAACTGTTGGAAGGAAACAGGAGCTGCCATACCTTGGAGACCTCAGTTAAGTGTCTATTATCGAGCCCATATCTTGTTTCAAAGGGGTAATAAACGTAAATGGACCCAGAAGAGGTTGAATTTGTGCAGATATTCCATGAGAAATATGGTTCTGATTGGAAAACTTTGGCTGAGATACTTGGCAAACATAGGTTTCATGTGAAAGATACATGGCGTAGAATAAAACTTAAAAATAAGAAAGAAGGAAATAGTCTGAAGAGGAGTACCAAAATTTATTTGATTTAGTGAATAAGAATATGTGTTTGAAATCTCTTGAGGAAGTAAGAGAAACCAAACATGGGATGTTGCGGGATAATATATGTTGGACAGCAATTAGTGACCAGTTAGGTACTAGAACTAATCCTTCATGCTGTCTTAAATGGTACAACAAATTAACATCGTCTATGGTAGCTCAAGGTGAGTGGCTTGACGTGGATGACTATAACCTTGTGATTGCGCTTTATGATTTGGATGCATGTTGCATGGAAGAAGTGGACTGGGATAGTCTTCTGGAACATAGGACTGGTGATGTATGCTGGAAAAGATGGAACCAAATGGTCAAGCACATTGGTGAATATGGGAATGAGTCATTTACTGACCAGGTTGAAGTACTTATGAAGCGATACGGTCTAGATATTCTTGAAGCAAGAGAAGCTTATAACAACAAACCTACAGTTAATTGAGGTTCTAAATGAAATTAGGAACAAGAGGTTGTTATAAAGCCATATAGTTATTTTGTGGCTTGGTTTAGGTTTGTTTTGAGATTGATTGTAGGCTGATGTTAAGAATTTTGTGTAGTTAAAAAGTGAAATTTTATTGCATTAGACGTTTTCAACTTCTCTTGAAATCTCCATACCCATTTTGCTTTTTTATTCGAGTCCAATATGAATATGGTTTGAGAGGCATCCATACTAGATTATTGGGAGAAAATTTTTATATAATTGTATAGTCATTGTTTCTCTCAGTTTATTTGATTTATTAAATGTTGGTGGCCCTGGTTTTTGTTAATATTATTGTTGCCTCTCCAATGCTGGATCTTGGAACTCGAAAAAGATCTTGGACAGTAATTTTCTGTTGGCTGATAGGTGAATCCTATTCTGATTGACAAAATACTTGGGTTTTCTTGACATGGTACTAGCGTTGTGATTCTGAAAATAAATCTCCAAATATTTTCTAAATACCATCAGACCAGTTTTGAAAGAACTGTGACAAGAATATCCTTTTTCTTTTTCTGTTTTATATTTCTCCATATCGAAAAAGAATGTCCATTGTGTTAGGGTCTAAAATATGGATTTCAATTGCAATCCTGTGTGATGGGAACAAGGTTTTTACAGCTCTTGGTTGTGGCTTGTCTTTATGTTGTGTTTTTTTGGTAAAAAAATTGAAAAATATATTGAAAGAATTCATTAATATTATGGAATGTTTGAGCCAAGTAATGGATGGTATTAGTGGATCCACCGTATATATTGGCATAAATCAAACGCTTGAAGTTTGATCAACAAATTACCAAAAAACAAGTAAAAAACACGAAAGTCCAAATTAACTTGAGGAAAATGTTAAAAGGCTCCTGTTTGATTTTTGCTTATTCACTAAGTGAAGTTAAGTGAAATCTAGCCTCAATTTTCTGCAATTAGATTTTTGAAGGATGTGATTTGAATAAAAACTGAGAGTCTTAGTTCGAGGTTCGACCAGACTGCAAATGCAGGGGGATGCAGGGGATGGAGCTGGCTGATTTCTTTTGAGCCTCAATAGTGGCAACAGCTGTTGTGGCCCTTGTGTTACTTGTACTAGGCAAATAACAAGCAATATCATGAAAAACATGCTTATTATACGCCAGGTTTGACAGCATTGACACCTGATACTCCATTACAGCAGCACGATGACTGTTGTTCAAAATCATTATCTAAGAATTATCTGACTGTAGAGGACGCGAATGGGATGACTGATATTAAATCCATTGTCTAAAATTTTCTAACTGTATAGGTGTGAATACTCAAATTTTGAGGCTCAGGGGAATAACATAGTATGTGAAACTCTTTAAATGGAGGAAAGCACGCCTGCTACAGTACCATGCAATTTGTTTTGACTTTGCTACAGTAAATTTGACTTTGCTACAGCAACTGTGCAAACTGTTCGACCGGACCGAAGGCCATTTTGGACATTTACTCGAAGTATGCCAATATGGTACTTAAAACGTCCGGAATGTCGCAACGATCACGGAACAGGTCCCGAAATATTTTTCGGAGACCCGAAACTCCCGAAAACTCCTCCGGAGTGAAAAAGCCCAAGTAACCGCGGCCGAGCACGGTGGCTCCGGCCACCGTGGCACTTGCCACCGGCACCGGCGGCACCTGCCGCCGGCAACGGCGGCACATGCCGCCAGATCGCCGGCGGCACCTGCCGCCGGACATCCGGCGGCACCTACCGCCGGCACCGCGGCACCTGCCGCCGGACCGCCGGCGGCCGACCCGTTTTGGCCTATAAAATGGCCTCTCCCCCTTCATTTTTGACACCCCTGTCTGTGTTGACGGACGATCTTTCTCCCTCCCACGCTCCTTGCGATTTCTTTACCACTTTTTGCATTTAATTTAATTTTTATTGCATTTTTGTTGTGATATTTGGACACTAAAATTAAACAAATTAAAATTAATTAATTCCCAAACAAGGAGCTTAATCTGGAGTTAAGAAGCGGTTTCCGATTAAATCAGGTACGTAAACGAAGCTCTGCCTATTTAATTTTAGCACTTCATGCATGCTTCTCTTCTACTCCTAATAATTCTACAACTGCATAAATGCATCCATGTCATCATTAGGCAAACAAATTGCCTCAAGTAAATGAATTTAAGCTAAATGCCCGGTTAATTAATAATCGTGGTAATAAGCTTAAATCCGACAATTTTGGCTAAAGAGCCTAGTTAATTAATAACTACGGTTCAACTGCCTTATTTTCAACAAATCCGGCTTAAGTCCAATTAATCAATAATTGTGGCTAAAAGCCTTAATCAATCACGTTTCGACAATAAATTGTGATTAAGCTCGAACGCCCGATTAATTAATAATCGTGGCATTAAAGCCTAAATCGCACATTTTGGCAAACTAATTGCCTAAAACAACACATTTTGGCCAAAGGCCTTAAAATCAACCATTTTGGCGAAAATCGCCTAAAATCAACATTTTTGGCAACAATTGCCTAAATCAAAATCATTTTGGCTAAAAGCCATTAAAATCAACATTTTTGGCAACATGCCTAAAAATCAATCAATCTTTGGCAAAATGCCTAAACAAAATGCACAAAGCATACACACTCATGCACAAAGCATACATACTCATGCACAAAGCATAAACAAACATGCACGAAGCATACACACTCATGCACAAAGCATACATACTCATGCACAAAGCATAAACAAACATGCACGAAGCATACACACACTCATGCATTAAGCATACACCTTCAAAGCCCTTCAAAGAAGGCATATCGAACTACGTTGACTTTGATCTTCCATTCAAACGGAAGTACGTAGGCACGTTAGGGATTTAACCCCGAGCGGCAAGTCGAAATCACTTAAACATTTCATTTGGTCCAATTACATCATTCACCTTGCAAAGCATTCACTCTTTTTGGTTAGTTAATCAGCATGACATAGTCTCGGGATCCACCTCGGGTTCGTAGATTGTGCCTTAAACATTGGGATAATTAATCTAGTAACTAGGTTAATTAAAATTGGAGTCACTCAGGGTTTTTTCCTAGTTTACCCTAAAATAATTAAACAAGGTGGCGACTCACACACTCACGTGTATTTCTGTCCTTAATCATATGCATTCACATGCCTATGACATTTGGGGTAGGGGTTCACAGTTTGGCGACTTCACTGGGGATGATTAATTATGTAATCTTTTTGCATAAAAGTGGACTACAATTGCTGTGTAAACTAACCTGCCCTTCTTTAGGGTATTATTTTGTTGTGCCTTGTTTTGCAGGATATCATAGCACGAATCGAGTGTTCTTTCTTTAAGAATACTTGATCAGGAAATTTTGACTTAATCGTAAAGTGTGATTAATACATTAAAACTTGTTGATTTATTTGCACGATTGAGAATCTTTTTCTCCATTGCATAAAAAATGAATTTCAAATGAATTTCTTCTCTCTCTGTTCAAACTTCTGAGTCTGGATAGCAAGTAGCGCTGATCGGCAGGTCTCTTTGATTATGTCGACGGACAGCCAAAGCGTCCTCCCTGTTACCGCAAACCGTCCCTAATCCTTTTGGGGGTGGCCCATGAGTATGCGTACCGTTGGACCCACGCGAAACTCTTTGTTTCACATGTGGTTAGGTATATCCTTACTCAAGGTTCAAGGGTCCTTTAATAAGCCAATTCTCTATTTGTGTCATAGCCTATAAAACCTATCCTTTAAGGCTATATGCACCCAATGATGCTGAATCATTCCATTAAAATGAATTATGTTTTGATATTGTGCGCATTCACGCATTCATCCCATACTTCACAAAAAAAAAGAGGGTCTGGAAAATGATTAAAAAAAAAAAAAAGACTCTTACAAAAAAAAAAAAACATTTCATTTCAAAGCTGAAAATTCACATTTTGGTCCCTAAGACCTGAAAACATACATTTTGGTCCCTAAGTCCTGGAAAATCACATTTTGGTCCTAAAATTCCCATTTTGGCCACAAAGGCCCAAAAATTCCAATTTTGGCCTATAAGGCCCAAAAATTCACATTTTGGCCACAAAGGCCCAAGAATTCCCAATTTGGCCCCAAAGGCCCCGAAAATTCACATCTTGGCCCCTAAGGCCCTAAAATTCACATCTTGGCCCTTAAGGCCCTAAAATTCACATATTGGCCCTTAAGGCCCAAAAGTTCACATCTTGGCCTCAAAGGCCCAAAAGTTCACATTTTGGCCACAGAGGCCCAAAAACTCACATGTTGGCCACAAAGGCCCAAAAATTCTCAATTTGGCCCCAAAGGCCCAAAAATTCTCAATTTGGCCCTAAAGGCCCAAAAATTCTCACATGTTGGCCTCAAAGGCCTAAAAACTCACATGTTGGCCCCAAAGGCCCAAAAATTCCCAATTTGGCCACAAAGGCCCAAAAGTTCACATTTTGGCCCCTAAGGCCCAAAAAAAAAATTCTTTGAGAATTTAGGGCCTTTCGAAAAGTCGAGGTGTCCAGCCCTAAGCACTCTACCTTACATATCACATCCCATTGGGTCCTATCCTAGGTGTCCTAGCATACCAACATTACTCTACCTCACACTGTCTCACATACCCTATGAAAACACCTTATATAGGATAGTCTAATCATTTTGACTATGTCCTTTCACAGGTACCCCTCTAAAGACCACCCGTACCCGAAACACCAACTGAGCTCTCACCCATAAGTCCAACAACCCCAACTGCACCAATGGCATCACTGTCTGACATCCAAAACCTCATGGAACAAATGGAAGCCAGAATGGAGGCTAGAATGAATGAAGCATTGGCTGCCCAGAGGAGTGCACTAATAGCTGAACTAGGTATGGATAATGGAAATGGGGCTTCCGCTGGGGAAAGTGGACCTGCTACCTCCAATCAAGGACCTGGTACTGAACCGACAAACCCTACCCTTAACCTGGATGACATGCCCTCCAGAACTGCTTCTGAGCTGGAAGCTCAGAAAATGAAAGAAAAACTGGAATTGTTGGAAAGGTCAATCACTGCCCTTAAGACACACAAGGAAGTGGTGGACATGGACTCCTTGTCCTTGTTCCCCGAAGCAAGATTACCTACAAAATTCAAGATGCCCAACATGGATAAGTTTGACGGAACCACTTGTCCCAAAATGCACCTGAAAATGTATGTGGGTGCCCTCAACCTGTTTGGCCTGAACAGCGAGCTCCTTGCTCAGTTGTTTCAGCAATCTTTGACTAGTGCTGCATTAAGATGGTTTGTAAGCTTAGATCGTTCCAAAATGAAGAATTGGGAGGACATATGCAATGCTTTCAACACGCAATACCATTATAATATCGAAGTGGATATTACCCGGAGGGAGCTAAAAACCACTAAACAAAAGAACAATGAGCCCTTCTCCTCATTCCTTTCGAGGTGGAGAGCCAAAGCTGCTCAAATGATCAACCGACCCTCTGAACAGGAACAAGTTGACATAATAATCAAGAATTTACTGCCTGTCTACCAGTCACAGCTTCAAACACAGTACTTGCCTACGTTCCAATCGCTCATTGCGACTGCAACTAAGGTGGAAGACTTAATCCAGTTGGGTCAGCTCAAAGAAGACTCATACAAGAAGCAGAATCATGCTGGGTCCAGTGAGACAAATGAAATAGCCAGTATAATCCCCACAAATCCTTTATGTGTTGGGAATTTGGGGAACAATCAGCCAAGGAGGCAATATACTGATCTTGGCATGCCAATCCTTTTGGTATTCCGAGAAGCAATGAAAGCAAATTTACTGAAGCCCTTAGAAGCAAGGCCATTACCAAACCCCCTGCCCCGGAATTTCAAAGCCAATGAATACTGTGAGTACCATCAAGGACATGGGCATAAGACCGAATCATGCTGGACTTTGAAAAATCGTCTACAAGACCTGGTTGACAATGGGTCCATCATCCCCAAGAGCAAGCTGAACATCAACCAATCCCTTGCCTAACCATGGGATTAATGCAAAAAAAAAAAAAAAAAAAAAAAAAAAAAACAAATTGCTGAACAAGAATCGTTCGATCTTTTCGAACTTTGCTTAGAAATGAATGAAGTTTGTGTCTGAGAAGGTCGAGATCAAACCTCCAAAAGAACAAAAGAATTGTTCAAGACCAACAACAACCTGTCTGATCGATTTAAGCATCGAGAAGAAAAAAAGTCACTACAGTCAACCCAATCCTAGTCCATCACAGTCCACCTAGAGTCTATCTTTTAGGGTCTAGTTTTTTTTTTTTTTTTCTTTTCATTTTCATTTCTATTCAAATTTTCATTTGTAAATCTAAGTGTCTTTTGTACACAAATTTTGTCTTATCAATAAAAAGGGATCAGTTTATATTCCAATCATGCTTATACTCTTTCTCTATCCTTTCTTGTGAAAGCACAAAAAAAAAATGAAAAAAAAAATAATAATAAAAAATACTAAAAAATTAAAAAAATTAAAAAAAAAAGAATGATGATAAAAAAAAAAAAAAAAGATAATAAAAATTGGCAAAGAAAAATGCATTCATTTGCTCTGCATCAATCAAAGCTGGGGGCATCCTAAGAAGCACCATCAAAGGGGGAGTTTTGAAGGGTAATCATGGAAAGGATCCAGCAAAGGGTACGCAAGACTTCAAACAGTACCGAGGCAAAGCCGATTGAAGGGGTTAGGGCCAGAATGGTTTCTCCGAAAACCCCAGAATGGAAGATGCTCCGATAGCGAGGTGTCTGAATTTTGAAGCAACAGAATAAAGAAGTTATGCTTGGAATTGGGTTGGGTCTGCACGAAGTCGTAATGCTATCCATACACTACTCAAATCATCTCAGAATCAAGTTGCCTCGAAATTCTTTATGGAAAGGCTGCTTCTAAGCAAGCAAAAGAAAAAAACGGGTCAAAAGGAACTTCTGCACAAAAGAAAGAAATCAAGGACAAAGCTACAGGAAATCAAGTTGTCAAAAAATGGGTCAACTGCAAGCTCTCCGTTAAATTCAAGCCCATCAAGGGTAGATGACTAATCATTTCAGCCATAAGGACAAAGATCAAGCGGCTGCTCACATTTTGAAAAAGCAGCATAAAAGGAGCAGTCATTTCCACAAATTGGAAGACAACAAACACCTTGAAAATCAAGCGCCAAGCATGGCACAAGTACAAGTGTCCTTATAAACAAGGATCATTTCTCAAAACAAGGAAAAGGAAGAGTCTCCTCAAAATTCCTTATGGAGAGGAGAACCATTGAGAAAATAAGTTTCAAGTTCAGAGGAAGATAAAGTTCAAGAAAAGGAACCAAATCAACCTCAAGAATTCAAACATGGCGAAGCCATAAACTCAAAGCATAAAAGCTTCTTCAACACTCAAGCCACTCAAGTTACCACCACAATGTGGGTATTCAAAACTCTTTGTGATGAATACAAGTCATATTTCAGTCAACCCGTGGTAAAACCACTACGACAACAAAATCAGATTCGCCTAGGGTCATCACTATCATACGAGCTCGAGTCAATAAGTTGATTCAACATCATCAAGTCGGGAAAGAATCCCGCAAAGACATCAAGTCGGGAAAGAATCCCGCAAAGACATCAAGCCGGGAAGGAATCCTGCAAAGACATCAAGCCGGGGAGAAGTCCCGCGAAGAAATCAAGTCAGAAATGAATTCTGCATCAACATCAAGTCGGGAAAGAATCCCGCAAAGACATCCAGTCGTGAAGGAATCCCGTAAAGACATCAAGCCGGGAAGGAATCCCGTGAAGAAATCAAGTCAGAAATGAACTCTGCATCAACATCAAGTCGGGAAGGAATCCCGCAAAGACATCCAGTCGGGAAGGAATCCTGCAAAGACATCAAGCCGGGAAGGAATCCCGTGAAGAAATCAAGTCAGAAATGAACTCTGCATCAACATCAAGTCGGGAAGGGAATCCTGCAAAGACATCAAGCCGGGAAGGAATCCCGCGAAGACATCAAGCCGGGAAGGAATCCTGCGAAGAAATCAAAACAGAAATGAATTCTGCATCAACATCCAGCCGGGAAGGACTCCCGCAAAGACATCAAGCTGGGAAGGAATCCCGAAGAAATCAAATCGGAAATGAATTCCACAATCAGCATTAAGTCGGAATTGAATTTTGCCCCAACAGCAAGTCATTCCGCACCAAGTCGGAAATAAATTCCGCACCAAGACGGAAAGGAATTTCGCACTAACATCAAGTTGGAGATGAATTCCGCACCAGCCGAGCATGAAGTTCGCATCCCAGAAGGAACTATGAAAGACCTGATTCTCCCCATCCCCCGAAGAGTTCTTGGAGATACGTAGGCAGCCACAAAGGCGCGGTCACAAACATAAGTCTGCATCATAAAAAGCATTTTCTCTTTGCCAATAAAAAAAAATATAATAATAAAAATAATAAAGAAAAGAGAAGAAAAGAAAAATAAAAGCTGGAGTCGAAAACCCGAAAGGGCGGCTTCAGGCAAGAATTGAGCCCGCTAGGCTGAAAACCCGAAAGGGCGGTCTAGGCAAAAGTTAGGGCAAAGAGCCTGCTAGAGTCGAAGACCCGAAAGGGCGGCTACTAGGCAAAAGTTAAGGCAAAAAGAAAAAAAAAAAGTGCTTTCAAAGGTCTTCTCAGGAGTATATAAATCATTTTTTCCAGGAACCACTGAATCCCTTCGAGTCAAAATTCACTACAAGAAAAATTTGAGTCTAAATCGAGTCTCTAAATCGAGTCTCCATCACCAGTGGTCATTCCACTACGAGTCACAAAAATCGAGTCATTCTCAAAAGTTCATTTTGAAAGCATTACTCTTTGAGTCATTCCTCGAAAAAAAAGAGAGAGAGGAAAATGTCAATTCAATCCCCGGGGTTTCCAAAAAGACCCTAAAAAATGTCAAACATAATCGTTGAGAGGTAATTCTTTAATACCTCGTCTCCACTCGGGCCATCGTTTCTTCGATCCTTTCAGGCGAGCGATGTCATCCACATTGTCCATTTTCTCGAGTCATATAAGTGGCTTTGTTCTCTTTGATTCCTCAATCGATTGGACAAGTACAACACCAAGGTTTTGAGGTATTCCATGGTCAGCACCATTCTGGGGGCAAGAAGTGATAAGAACCTTCACCATTCTCCCATCACAGAAGTAATCATAGAATTTTTAGTCTTTCATTAAGAAGAAATTCTATTTCAGCTAATAAGGGCATCAATTCTCTCAAGCAGGGGGCAAAATCCTCCGAGTCGGATTCAGGGGCAAGTATTATAATAAATAAAAAAAAAAAAAAACACATACACAACCCAGGGTGAAACCCTAACCAAGAACCAACCATTTGTCATCCAAAACCAAGCCATTTGACCATTTGATCATTTCGACTTTAGGTGGACCCTTGGTTCTCAAAAATAAATAAATAAATAAATAAATAAAACAAATCTCTTTTCAAGCCCTCATTAAGAGGCAAAATCTCTTTTAAAGCCCTCATTAAGAGGCAAACTCTCTTTTCAAGTCCTCTAAGAGGCAAAACTTCTTTTTAAGTCCTCAAAAAAAAAAAAAAAAAAAAAAAAAAAAACAGCGGCGAGGTTTCCTCCTCTGCCCATCCTCAAAATTTGCTCCTTCAGACAGCCACTAGCTCTCATAAATCATTTTTATGATAGCCAGTGGGGGGCAACTGTGAATACTCAAATTTTGAGGCTCAGGGGAATAACATGGTATGTGAAACTCTTTAAATGGAGGAAAGCACGCCTGCTACAGTACGATCTTTCTCCCTCCCACGCTCCTTGCGATTTCTTTACCGCTTTTTGCATTTAATTTAATTTTTATTGCATTTTTGTTGTGATATTTGGACACTAAAATTAAACAAATTAAAATTAATTAATTCCCAAACAAGGAGCTTAATCTGGAGTTAAGAAGCGGTTTCTGATTAAATCAGGTACGTAAACGAAACTCTGCCTATTTAATTTTAGCACTTCATGCATGCTTCTCTTCTACTCCTAATAATTTTACAACTGCATAAATGCATCCATGTCATCATTAGGCAAACAAATTGCCTCAAGTAAATGAATTTAAGCTAAATGCCCGGTTAATTAATAATCGTGGTAATAAGCTTAAATCCGACAATTTTGGCTAAAGAGCCTAGTTAATTAATAACTACGGTTCAACTGCCTTATTTTCAACAAATCCGGCTTAAGTCCAATTAATCAATAATTGTGGCTAAAAGCCTTAATCAATCACGTTTCGACAATAAATTATGATTAAGCTCGAACGCCCGATTAATTAATAATCGTGGCATTAAAGCCTAAATCGCACATTTTGGCAAACTAATTGCCTAAAACAACACATTTTGGCCAAAGGCCTTAAAATCAACCATTTTGGCGAAAATCGCCTAAAATCAACATTTTTGGCAACAATTGCCTAAATCAAAATCATTTTGGCTAAAAGCCATTAAAATCAACATTTTTGGCAACATGCCTAAAAATCAATCAATCTTTGGCAAAATGCCTAAACAAAATGCACAAAGCATACACACTCATGCACAAAGCATACATACTCATGCACAAAGCATAAACAAACATGCACGAAGCATACACACTCATGCACAAAGCATACATACTCATGCACAAAGCATAAACAAACATGCACGAAGCATACACACACTCATGCATTAAGCATACACCTTCAAAGCCCTTCAAAGAAGGCATATCGAACTACGTTGACTTTGATCTTCCATTCAAACGGAAGTACGTAGGCACATTAGGGATTTAACCCCGAGCGGCAAGTCGAAATCACTTAAACATTTCATTTGGTCCAATTACATCATTCACCTTGCAAAGCATTCACTCTTTTTGGTTAGTTAATCAGCATGACATAGTCTCGGGATCCACCTCGGGTTCGTAGATTGTGCCTTAAACATTGGGATAATTAATCTAGTAACTAGGTTAATTAAAATTGGAGTCACTCAGGGTTTTTTCCTAGTTTACCCTAAAATAATTAAACAAGGTGGCGACTCACACACTCACGTGTATTTCTGTCCTTAATCATATGCATTCACATGTCTATGACATTTGGGATAGGGGTTCACAATAGGAAGCCAATGAAATGCGATATTTTGTTTTTGACATAAGGTTTTGTTTACTTTCACATACAAAATCTTCTTCCTTCTCTCCCTTTCCCATTCTCCTTCTTTCCCTCTAAGAAATGTTTACATTTGCTAATAATGATTGATCATAAGTTTTCTCGGTATATGCTATTTAAACTCATTTGCGTTGTAATTTATTGAGCTTTCCCCTGTCTGAATGAGGAATTATTTACACACAGTGCATATGTAAATATTGCACCTTGTTCTGACATTGATGCGGGTTTCTCACTGAAATTATGGGAGCGGATCCCACGTAAATGTAAGAGAGTGTTAGTAATTTGCCTTTAGTATTTGACTAAGTCTTTACAGGCTTTTTTTTTTTTTTTTTTGAATAAGTCTTTAAGCATGATTTACCTGTTGCTTAATTATAGGAGAATAGTTCATATTTTTTTAGATTATTTGCAGTAATTGTTAAGTAGTGATGTTTCTTTTTTTCTATAAATATTCAACAGTAAATAAGAAGTTGTGTGCTTCTAAGTCCAATATATTCCAGTTTCTAAATCATTTTTCATATAGCTTCATATCAGTTTTTTTACTACAAATTGGTATCAAGAGCTATTATCTTGAGGGACCTGTGAAAATGGAGAGTGATACACAATCAGCTTTCAACCATCATGCTGCTCCACCCGTTTTTAATGGCTAAAATTATCAAGCATGGGCTGTTAGAATGACGGTCTACCTTGATGCTATGGATCTTTGGGAGGCTGTAGGAGAAGATTACGTCGTTCAACCGTTGCCTGAAAATCCAACGATGGCATAGATAAAAAATCATAAGGAAGTCAAAAGCCATATCTTGTCTTTACTCTGCTGTTTCAAGCACCATTTTTACTAGGATCATGAACCTGAATTCAGCCAAAGCCATATGGGATTATCTCAAATAGGAGTACCAGGGCAATGAAAGAACCAAGAGCATGCAAATTCTCAACTTGATTAGAGAATTTGAGATGGTAAAGATGAAGGAGTTGGAAACAATTAAGGATTATTCGGACAAGTTACTGGGCATTGTCAACAAAGTAAGGCTGCTAGGTAAGGATTTTTCTGATGACAAAATTATCCAAAAAATTCTTGTCACTCTTCCTGAGAAATATGAGTCAAAAATCTTTTCACTAGAGGAGTCTAAGGATCTGTTAAGCATATCCTTGGCAGAGTTGGTTAATACTTTGCAAGCTCAGGAGCAAAGAAGAATAATGAGAAAAGAAGGAACTGTGGAGGATGCTTTGAAGCCCAAGTCTGAAAGTTCATGAGGCAAAGACAAGAAATTCATGGAGAAATATAAAAGCAGCAAGTCCAGCAATGTCAACAAAGGTGTTGGATCACCTTGTACACACTGCAAAAAGTCGAACAATCAGTCTAAGAAGTGTTGGTGGAGGCCTGACATTAAGTGCAAAAAGTGTGGCATCATGGGACACATGGAGAGAGTGTGCAAATCCCAACAGTCCGAAGTAGCAAAAGCACATATAGAAGAAAATGGTGAAGAACAACTCTTTGTGGCGACATGTTTTGCAGCTAAGAACAACTCAGGTGATTCTTGGTTGATAGACAGTGGCTGCACTAATCACATGACCAATGATCAAACTCTCTTCATAGAGATAAATAAGACTTTTATCTCTAAAGTAAGGATTGGAAATGGCCAGCTTATTCTAGTCAAAGGAAAAGGCACAGTGGAAATTGAGAGCTTGACAAGTTTGAAACATATCTCTGATGTTTTGTATGTGCCTGATATTGATTGAAATTTGTTGAGTGTTGGGCAACTTCTTAAAAAAGGCTACAAAGTCTTTTTTGAGGATAAGTGGCGCTTTATTAAGGATGCAATGGGCAGAAATGTTTTTAAGGTGATGATGAAGTTTAAGAGTTTTGCTCTGAATTTGTTGGAGAATGGCCAAGCAGCACTTGCATGTCACTTCAGCAATGCAGAGCTATGGCACAAAAGGTTGGGACACTTTCATCATGCTGGATTACTGTATATGCAGAAAGATGACTTTGTGAAAGGGGTCCCACCACTCAAAGAAGAGCTAGCTGATTGTGTAGCTTGTTAATATGGAAAGCAAGTCAGGAAACCATTTCCTCGAACAGCATGAAGAGCCTCACACAAGCTGCAGCTAGTGCATTCAGATGTCAGAGGACCTCAGAAAACATCATCTTTAAATGGTAATCAGTACTATATTAGATTTATTGATGATTACACTAGATTTTGTTGGATTTACTTATTCAAATCCAAAGCTGAGGTTGCTAGTATATTTTGGAAATTTAAAAGTTGGGTGGAGAATCAAAGTGATTGCAGGATACATACAATAAGATCTGACAATGGAATAGAGTACAAAAATGCATCTTTTGACAAATTTTGTGAAGAAGTAGGTATTGAGTACCAACTCACAACTCCTTACACTCCCCAGTAGAACGACGTAAGTGAGAGAAAGAATCGAAGCATCATGGAGATGGCAAGGTGTATGCTTTATGAAAAGGAGTTGCTAAAAAATCTTTGGGCAGAAGCATCAAGTACTGCAGTCTTCTTATTGAATAGGCTCCCGACTAGATCTATTGAAGGCAAAACACCATTTGAGGCCTGGTTTGGTTATAAGCCAGATTTACAAAATCTCAAAATTTTTGGTTGCCTATGTTTTTCTTATGTGCCACAGGTGAAGAGAGATAAACTTGATAAGAAGGCAGAACCTGGTGTATTTGTTGGATATAGTAGCACCTCTAAAGCTTACAGAATTTTCCAACCTCAAAATGGGAAAATTATTGTAAGTCGAGATGTAAAATTTATGGAGGACAAGCAATGGATTTGGGAGGAGCCAATAGAAAGAGAATTTCCAGAATTCTCTCAAGAACTTGATGACAATATAGATGAGGTTCCAGTTCGTGGCACATGATCATTGTCTGATGTCTTTGCAAGAAGTAATGTTGCTGTTTTTAAGCCTGCAGAATTCAATGAAGTAATGAAGGATGACAAATAGATAGATTCCATGAAAGATGAGCTAAAAATGATTGAGAAGAAGGACACTTGGTAATTGGTGGACAGACCTCAAAATAGAAAGATCATTGGAGTGAAATGGGCTTATAGGACCAAACTCAATGCTGATGGTTCTCTAAACAAACATAAAGCCAGATTAGTTGTGAAAGGGTACAATCAAGTCTTCGGGGTAGATTTTTCAGAAACTTTTGCTCCTGTTGCACGTTTGGATACTATAAGGATGTTGCTGGCCTTGTCTATGCAAAAAGATTGAAAACTTTATCAGCTGGATGTTAAGCCAGCTTTTTTAAATGTTTTCCTTCAAGAAGAAATCTATGTTGAATAGCCTGAGGGATTTCTAGTCAAGGGTAAGGAGGAGAAAGTTTACAAACTGAAGAAGGCTTTTTCTGGCCTTAAACAGGCTCCTAGGGCCTGGTACAGTAGAGTTGATGATTATCTTCAAAGTCTTGGATTTGTGAAAAGTCCAAGTGAAGCCACTTTACATGTGAAGAAATCAGATGCTAACATAATTGTAGTGTCTGTTTATGTTGACAATTTGCTTGTTATAGGAAGCAATGAAAAAATGGTGAATGAATTTGAAGCTGATATGTTCAAAGTTTTTGAGATGACAGATCTTGGTTTGTTGTCTTATTTTTTGGGCCTAGAGGTGAAACAAAGTCCTCATGAAGTCTTCATATACCAGCAGAAGTTTGCAAAGGAAATTCTTAAGAAGTTTCACATGGAAGATTGCAAAGAAATTAGCACACCAATGAATCTGAAGGAGAAGTTCAGTAAAGAAGATGGAGCTGAAAAGGTAGATGAAGTGTTGTACAACAGGTTGATCAATGGCTTGATGTATCTCATAGCCACAAGACCAGACATAACTTTTGCCGTAAGTTTGCTATAAAGGTTTATGAATTGTGCTAGTAAAGTTCATTTTGTAGCTGCTAAGCGTATTTTAAGATATTTGAAGGGCACAACCGATTATGGCATCAAATATTATAGCCTTAAAAATTTTCAGCTCCAAGGTTTTTCTGATAGTGATTGGGCAGGTTCTACTGATGATATGAGAAGTACAACTGGTTTTTGTTTCAGCTTTGGCTCAGGTGTTTTCGCATGGAGTTCAAAAAAGCAAGAGGTTGTTGCTCAAAGCACAGCAGAAGCAGAGTTTATTGCAGCAAATGCTACAATGAATCAAGCAATTTGGATCCGAAAAATACTTGAAGACTTGCAGATAAAGCAAAATGATCCAACAGAGATTTTTGTTGACAACCAAGCTGCTATTGCAATCTCAAAAAACCCTGTTTTTCATGGAAAAACTAAGCACTTTGACATCAGGCTCTATCACTTGAGGGAAAAGCAGAAGAAATCAAGCTAGTGTTTTGCAGAACAGAGGAACAGTCTGCAGATATTTTAACCAAAGGTCTTCCTAAAGCAAGATTCGAAGAGTTAAGGAACAAGTTAGGTGTATGCAAATACTAAGGCAAGGAGGAGATTGTTAGTAATTTGCCTTGAGTATTTGACTAAGTCTTTACAGTTTTTTTTTTTTTTTTTTGGAATAAGTCTTTAAGCATGATTTACTTGTTGCTTAATTATAGGAGAATAGTTCAAATTTTTTTCAGATTATTTGCGGTAGTTGTTAAGTAGTGATGTTTCTTTTCTTCTATAAATATTCAGCAGTAAATAAGAAGTTGTGTGCTTCCAAGTCCAATATATTCCAGTTTCTCAATCATTTTTCATATAGCTTCATATCAGTTCTTTTACTACAGAGAGGATGGACATGTAGTGAGTGTATCCAAGAATTTCTCTGTTTTAATAATATATTCTGCAGCTATTTTTACTCCTGTTGGGCTAACTCTGCACAAGTTAAGATTCTAGATTTGTGCTGATAGCCGGTTTCCACCGCTTCTGAAACTCTCTTTCTGATAATCAAGTAAAAAGTTCCAAGTATTGTGTGACAAAAACTGTGACAATTTTAGAGTACTATTATTGTTATTATCTGTGTATGACTTATTAATTATTAGTGTTTCCTTTCATTTGTAAAATACTCGATTATATCCACGTCTTTCGTACTCTTGCCTCATGGATAATTGCTGATTTTGTCATTAATAGAAGATTATTTTTGCTGCAGGGTAGTGATTGACTTGATGGTTTCAGACTTTTTCTACTCCAACTTTGGTGGTGTGGAAAACCGCATTTATTACCTTTCTCAGTTCCTGTTAAAGCTTGGTCACAAGGTCAGAGGTTCAGCCTTCTGTCTGCCAGAGAGCAGCATCAAATTGATTTCTTTCATTTTAGAGATTGTTGATTGCGTAAACTATTAAACACATAAATTTTCAGGTGGTGGTTATGACGCATGCTTGTGGTAATCGCGCTGTGGTCAGATACATGACTGGTGGGCTGAAAGTTTACTATGTACCATGGAGACTATTTCTTATGCAGAACACTTTACCAACTTTTTATTGGACACTTCCAATTATAAGGACGAGAAAAAATATCAATGGTGCATGGTCATCAAGCGTTCTCAACTCTATGTCATCAAGCTTTGATGCATGCACGTACTATGGGTTACAAGTCGTTTTCGCTGACCATTCACTTTACGGTTTTGCTGATGTTGGAAGCATCCACATGAACAAGGTATTGCAGTTTACTTTAGCGGATGTAACTCAGGCCATGTGTGTTTCTCACACAAGGAAGGAAAATGCGGTGCTACGATCAGGTCTTCCTCCAGGAAAGGTCTTTGTGATACCAGATGCTGTTGACACTGCAATGTTCAAGCCTTCCCTAGAGCGACTTGGTGGTATTGAAATTGTCCATCACTGCTTTAGGACATGAGCTTGATTGGGGTCGTGCAACAGTTGGTTCGGTTTCTGAACCAAATCAAACAGAAACTGTTATGAGGAGAAAACTGGCGGCTGAAATCGAACCTGTCAGCAGAATAACTGAAACTGACTCCAAACCGAACTGGTTTGGTCTGGTTTGGTTCAGTTAGTTTGGGGAGTTTTTTTAACTATTTTGGTTAGAAACAAAATAGTTAGCCACTGAATGAAAGTGAAAACCATTCAGTTACTTCTGTTGAAAACCAAATCAAAACCGAACAGGACTGGTCAGTCAGGTCGGTCTTCCGGTCATCTCCGACTTATGCTCAGCCCTAAGCTTTGTGAATCGGCTAAAGAAAATGCACAACTCTTTCATGGACAATTTGTAAAAAATAAGGTCTTATATTGGGAGAACTAAAATTTTCACATCTTTTTCTTTTGTCATGGAGATTTGAGAACTTATTTTCCATGTGCAATACTTATTTTTTAATCTTGGTATAATGGTAAGGTTGCTTTGTCATGGATCTGAATCCCATTTCCGCTTGTGGAACAAGTAGGGAATGTGACCAAGTACCTCTTGATAATGCGAATGGATTTTCTCTATATGAACTAGATATGGTCTTGGGTCTGTAACTAGGCTTAGTCCCTGCTTGTTGATTTCAGTCTAAAGATACTTTTTCTTCTTACTTAAAAAATATTTATAAGCTATCTTCATGTGGGAATACAGTTTTCAGCAGTGAATTTCATTATCTTTCTATTTATTGTGCTCTCATCATCTCATTGAGAAACATGTGTTAAGGTTCATTTTGTTGTTGGTGGAGATGGACCTAAACGCGTGCGGTTCGAAGAGATGAGGGAGAAGCATTCTCTTCAAGATCAAGTTGAAATGCTGGGTGCTGTGCCACATGCTCGTGTTCGGAAAGATTCTCAAATTTGAATATATTTTATACTACTTTCTCGGTACAATATATGTATATATAGGTCTAGTTTGACTTTCACATAGATTAAAAAAAACTAATTAGTATAGTTAAATTATATATTTTTTTTTAGTTTTTTTCAAAAATATTCCTTTATAATATTAAATATTGATGTATATACAATTGGATTATGGATGTATATTATATAAGGGTATATTAAGAAATTGAATAATAAATGATCTTTTTAAAAGTGAAATAAGACTATATTTTGAGAAAAACGAAAAAAGAAAATAAGCCTATATATATGGGACGGAAGGAATATTTGATTTGGTAGTTTGATAATATTGAAATCAGAGTTCTTCAACATGAAAATTAAATTAAATTCCAGAATGCGCTGATAGATTTAACTGATGGTCATAAGAACTTGCTGGGGTTGTTATAGGCTTAATCTTTCTTTTTCATGGACATTTAGGTCTTTTATGCAAATATAAATGGTATAGCAACAACTGGAATTGGTCATAGCTGGTAGGGGTATTGTCGCAAATAAACAGGTCAAGTAAGTAGGCATATGGTAGTTCTTCTTAAAGAAAGGTGAAAGACTTCAATTCTCTGGCCCTCAGCTTCTATACTGCATGATTATCGAGTTTGTTTCTTGTTTCTTTCTATGTATCTCTTTCCTTTGATAGAAATTTACCTTTGTCCTTTAAATAAATGTTTATAATCAATAACTGGACTTCAACATTTTACGGAGATTTTGGCAATTGCCATCTGGAAGTGTTTGTCATTTTCAGATATGGTATATTGAGCCCTTTGATACTTATACTATAAGCAGTTCTTTGTTTTTGTGTGGATCCCATTTTAAATACTTTTTGGTTGCAAGCTAGAAATGCAACTAGAACTTACAAAAGAATGATGTGACTAAGATCAAGTATAAAGCATCTACTAACTCTAGTAAAGCTTTGGGGTGGACTTAGCATTAACTGACAACCTAAGTTCCTGGACACCCATCGGACAAACACGCCAAATTAGACTTAGCATGACTATATTTTATCATGAGAAGGACCTCCCTTTCAAAACCAGGATCAACTTACTCAACTAAGCCATACTCCAAATCTAATTTGGTTTATCTATATGGATTCTTTTCTTTATGCTTGGTTTCAATTGAGCCTTTTTAAGTTTTTTCAAAAAAAGTATAATGCATGGGAAATTTTCTGGACAGAGGGTCTATTTCTTGAATTCACCTTTAGTCATCCATTGAATTATGTCTTGTCCTTTTTTGCTGTCTCATGTTTTTCACTATGGACAGTTCTTTAACAGAAGCATTTTGCATAGCAATATTGGAGGCTACTAGTTGTGGATTATTGGCAGTCAGTACACTAGTAGAGGTGTCCCTGAAGCATGTATCATGAGGCTTTTTTCTTCAATCTCATTAATATAAATATTGATAGTCAATAGTTTTAAAGGTTTAGCTAGTTGCATGCTGGTGTGATTGAATTTCTAGAAATTCTAAATAATGTAGCCAATCAACTTTTCTCTCCATGTAGGTTCTACCAGATGACATGATTGTACTTGCAGAACCAGATCCTGGTGATGTGGTACAAGCAATCAGAAAAGCAATTTGTATTCTTCCAAGAATTGACCCACAAGTTATGCATGATCGTGTAGGTGAATGGAATTATTTGTGGTTACTTTTATTTCTTTTGATCTTTTTACAACTTGTGCAATTGCCGAATATTTGTTTAGTGTTCACATTAGATGAAGAAACTCTACAATTGGCATGACGTTGCCAAAAGGACAGAGATTGTATATGACCGTGCTCTGAAATGTCCCAATCAAAATTTTTTGGAACGATTTTCATGGTAACACTGATGTTTTAACAGAAGATTATAAAGACAATTTAGGGCTAATTGTCGCATTAATTACCTTCAGGAGCAATTGTGGATGTGGATGGAATGGATTATTTCATTCCTTTTGATTCGTTTACTAATAGAAAATGACTATTGTACAATAGACAGTTCTTTTCTTTTTGAGATAATTATAAATTTAGTATCTAAACTTTTAAAATTTTTTTTTATTTTAATAACTGAATAAAAAATATTTACAATTAACTGTCTAAATCATATAAATTAGTGTCTTTGGTCTATATAGACGGACTGATGTCTATGACATATTGTAAAATATGCTGATTTGGATAAAAATAACTGATGTGGCTCAAAATAACGTGGAAGCTGAATAAATAAATAATTTTTTAGAAGAACAATAAATAAACAATTGAAATGACTGGTCCATCTTAATGATAATCGCCCACTTATGGAGACTAGGGCTTTTACCTGTGTCCACGACACAAATTTTATCCGTAAAGAATTTGAAAAATAAAATAAAAATGAAAAAAAAAATCATGTCATATCCCATAAACTTAAACCTGAAACCTAGAAACACATATGGATTAACAAATTCAACTCAAATCTTTAGATCAAAGAGTAAAACTTCTTTAAATTCAACTCAGAAACACATCCATTAATAAAACAAATTCAAAATTCCACTCAAATCTAGAAATTATGAAAAAGAATTGCATTTGCCATGGGCAAGACAGGGAGTTTCTGGGTGTGGTGTTTTGAGGAAAGTGAAAGTGTAATCTCCGATAATAATGTATAATGACAATGACAGATAATATCACTTGTGATTTTCAAATATCTACTTAGAAACAGCCTCAAGAGTAGCAGAGAAGTTAAGAAGAGTCTGCTTATGAGAATTCAGAACGACACCCTTTCTAGAGCCATTCCTAGTTTAGCGATTTGTCGAGCCTGTGACCAACGAAATTGCAACAAACCAGAAGCTTCAGCTTTATTGTAAATATGAGTTGAGAGCTTCATTGAAGGAATAAAGAAGGTTACTCTCCAAAAGCTGGTAAAGGAAAGGACCTCTTGTCGGCTCGGCTTGGTTAACGAGAATAGGGAGACTAGACTAGGCTGTTAGCGTAAGAACGAATAGAAGAAGGTGACTAGAAAAATCGAAATCTGAGGAGGGGTAGAGCGAGAGGTCCGAACAAGCAATCCAAGGCATAGGTCCGAACATCATACGTAAGTTTTCATTGACATGGGTTGATTTTTTGTAGAAGAATTTAATTTTTGTTTTGGTAAAGTTTTTATTAGTGAAAATTTGAAAAATTACAAATAATCAAGCAAAACTATTCTCATTTCAATATTTGAAAAAAATATATACGTTTATCTAAACATTATGAATATGTTTATCTAAGCATTATGAATATCTACGAAAAAACATATTCATAAGCATTGCTGCACGTTGAATTTTAAGTCCCAAAACTGCTTAAAAAGATATGGAAAAACATAGCTAAAGGTTTCATGCATATACACCTATTGTTCAAAGACAATTCTCCAGGAAAAATAAATAAATAGAATCCATATTTATAAATGATATATTAACTGAAATGAAATTAGCTATTGGATAATATTTGGAATACAGAATATCAAAACTCCCAAAGAGGGAAACAGGCATGCACGCCATTAATTACCTCTTAGTCTCATGGGTATAATCCTATATTTAATAGAATTAATCAAGGGGGAAAAATCTACAATTGCCCTAGAGCCTTCAATCTCAATGATAATAAATTAAGCTGTTTTTAGGGAAAAAAAAAAAAAAAAAAAAAAAACACTATATGCCATTCTCTGCAGTTAAAATTTTGCAGCACTGCATCTCCCCGGTCCTATTGGCATGTCCATTCGTTTATAATCACAACTCATCATGAACCTCATTTTCTTCCTTGAATTCTTCGCCCGAGCTGCTTGAATCTACTGTTGATTTTTCAGTTTCAGCATTCTTCTTAGAAGTAGAATTAGAACTGCTCGATTTCTCACTGCTTTCCTCAGATTCATTTTTCTTATGCTTCTCAGCTTTAGGTTTTGGCTTCGGAATTTTGTTAGCAGTAGCAACCTTAAAAATTAAAACACCAAAAAACATTCAAAACTGTCTTGTCAATGAAAAACTGAGGATATATTTGGTAAGACATAATAGAATGTAAATATTAATATAATCAAATATGTTTCTAGTGTAAACAAAATGCAATTGATTAATATAACTTTACATTCCATTACGGCTTTCCAAGCATAGCATAACAGAAAAATCCTATTTTCAAGAAATGCAGAAGTAATTTAATACCTTATTTTGAAGATTAAATAACTTTTCGTATACTTCTTCAGATGTAAATGCTGGTTTGCTGAATGCTGAAATCCTGTTAAGAAGAAGAGGTAGGGAAGAAAGAAAACGTTAAATAACAATCAACACCTGGATTTAACTAATCCATTTATATATGCACAAGCTCTCTATAGTCATGTCTTAAAATTCATCATGGATAGACTTCTTTTTAACTAATCCTTGAAAGTCCTTTTGATCCAACCATACAACCAATATATTCAGGTCTTCTTGCCAGAGTCAAGTTTTCTCTACCCCAGAGAAAATGATGGCGCAAGCATTAAAAATAACAGTATATGTTTTTACTTTTAACGTGTTGCTGTTCATGCTGCAACTATGCAGCTTCAAAATTCAGTTATTCGATTAGTTTATGCTCTATTTCAACTGCTAGGATCTGATTTTACTAGGTTTATCTTCAGATATTATGACAGCAGAATAAGAGCAGACCTCATACGTTCAATCAAACCACTTGGCTAGGTATTCTTGTCAATAAACGGACTTCTTTAGTCATATTTACCTTCAATAACTTGTAGTCTCCTTACAAACTAAATTAAGATTAGGGTTTGTTAGCACATCACTATGGTATCACAATTATAGTTGAAAAGCACTACAATATGCTAGATAATAAATAATCTAGACAGCCTAAGAGCCTTTGATCTTTTATATTAAGTCATGTTGAACTTTCTGTAGTCTACAATGCAAAGCACTAGGTTATACTTGCTGAATATGCAAATAAACACTTCACATACACAATGTGCTTCCTAACACTTGAACTATAACTTGTAAATACGTATATACATATATCAATCTATGATTATATAGATAAGTTAATATAAATGGCCAAATACTTGAAGAAACTTAGGAAATTATACTAAAAAATATAAACCATATTTGCAGCAGAGTGGCAACCACAGCCAATAACAAAAACAAAAATTGAAGGGAAGTGGAAACATCTTACTTCTTTTGTTCAGCCTCCTTCTCATCCAGCCAACTCTTTAGCTTCTCAGCATCACTTAGAACCTACAAAAGCAAATATTAAAAATTTTAATGTAAATCATATGACATTATTCAATCATTCACAGTTCAAAGACAATCATAAAGAGGCAGACTTGGTCAATATGTGAAAAGCACCTCATCTATTTTATCCTTTGGAAGCCAAGGTTTGTTTTTCTCCCAGCCCTGCACAATCTGCAGTGACGTAAAGAAAAAGGGTCAATCATGCTTTTAAAACCTAACAACTGCCATGTAGAGAAGACAACAGTCGTAATAAAATGAAGCAAACTTCTATTCTATAAAAGGCTGAATAGGTAGTAAAGGTGAATTGATTGACATCTGCAACTGCTACTGCAACTTGTTAAGGACTAGTTGTAAATAGAGTTCTGTTTAAATTCCTAATAGTTTTATAGTATATATATATATATATATTTATATGTGTGTGTGTGTCCCTATTGATGAAAATAGATGAAAAAATATTTTTTCCACAGTAAATTACATGGTATCAAAGCCTTTGGCTCGTTAGCTTTTTTTTTTCCCTTCTGCGTCCACGCTTCCGGCAAGACATCACTGTTTTGCGACTGTCAGTCTAGGTCTCCCACCTAGGCTTGTGCGTCTATCTCACCGCCACCCTAGGAAGGGAGAGTGACCTCCGATCGGCATCTCCACCAAATCCGGTGGCCTGAAGACCGACGAGTGAGCCTCACGCACCGTCAGAAGAATCTGACGTTGTCTCACGCTCCAGTGAGTGGGGGCACGTCTGACAGTTTCTGGCAACCGAGTTTCGTCCTCCAGGATCGACTCAACGTCAGGATTCTTTTCCAGAGAGTAGTTTTCGGCTCCGACAACATCTGGTAGGCACTATCTTTGTTTTTTTGCTACTGCTTTTTGCAGCTTTCGGTTGCTTTTGGTGTTGCGACTGTTTGGTTGGATTCGTGTTATTATTTGATTGCTGTTGGGGTGTTTAGTTTTTATTAATGGGTACTGAACCTACAGATTCTAAGGCTACTATTACTGAATTGATCCCAGCAATGAATAAAATCACAAAACATAAACTGAAAGGATCTAATTATTTGGATTGGAGTAAGACAATTAGAATTTATTTGATGAGTGTTGAAAAAGATGATCATCTGATTGATGATCCACCAACCGGTGACACTAGACAAGGTTGGCTAAGAGAAGATGCTAAGTTATTTCTACTTATTCAAAATTCTATTGACAGTGAAGTAGTTGGGTTAATTAATCATTGTGAGTTTGTTAAAAAATTAATGAAATATCTTGAATTTTTATATTTTGGAAAAAGTTATCTGTCTCGTATGTATGAGGTCTGCAAATGATTTTATCGGGCTGATCAGCAAGATAAGCCCCTTACAGCTTATTTCGTGGAATTTAAGAAGATTTACGAGGAACTTAATATTTTATTGCCTTTTAGCCCCGACGTTAAGGTTCAACAGACTCAACGAGAACAGATGGCTGTAATGAGTTTTCTTGCAGGTCTTGCTCCAGTTTTTAAAACTGCCAAATCACAGGTTCTTTCAAGCAGTGACATTACCTCTCTTCAGGAGACTTTCACTAGATTACTACGTACTGAAGGTTCTCATACCCCTTCCCCTTGTGATAATAGTGCCTTTGTGAGTCGTAATCAGATTGTTAGGCAGCCAGGAAACAAAGGAAGAGGAGGAAATAACCATAGTAATGGAGCAATTAATCGGGAGACGAGCATTCTTATCTGCCATTATTGCCATGAACTTGATCACACTAAACGGTATTGTAAGAAACTGATAAATAAGCCGCCAAAGGCAAATATGGCCACTCAAGATTCTGCAGTTACTTCTTCTGAGAACACTGTAACAATTTTTGCTGCGGAGTATGCTGAGTTCTCTAGATACCGTTCTTCTAAGTATATTGATTCCTCAATTGCTACTGCCGCCAATTCAGGTACTCCTACTACATATCTTATGTCTACCTCATCAGAGTGGGTCATTGATTCTGGTTGCACAGATCATATGACAGGTAACCCTAGTCTCTTATCCTCAGTAAAAGAACCTGAACAATTTAATCGCCATGTTACTCTAGCTAATGGGTCCACATCTTCTGTCAAGTATATTGGCACCGCCAATCCCATCCCATCTCTTTCGTTGTCTTCTGTTTTTTGTTTGTCTCGTTTTTCGTTCAATCTATTATCTGTTAGTAAAATTACTAATCTATTGAATTGTTGTGTTAAATTTTATCTTACCTATTGTGTGTTTTAGGATCTTTTGACGAAGCGAATTATTGGTAGAGGACGTGAGTCTGCTGGCCTTTATTTTCTGGATGAACAAGTTTCGTCATCTCTGGCTTGTGTTGGTGCTCTCTCTCCTCTTGAGGTTCATTGTCATTTGGGTCATCCTTCGTTGACTACTTTAAAGAAGTTGTGTCCGCAATTTCAATATTTATCGATTTTAGAATGTCAATCTTGTCAATTTGCCAAACATCACCGAATACCTTTAGTTCCTCGAGTCAATAAACGGGTTTCATCCCCTTTTGAATTAGTTCATTCTGATGTTTGGGGTCCATGTCTTGTTATTTCTAAAACTATCTTTCGGTATTTCGTAACTTTTGTGGACGATTATTCTCGTGTTACTTGGTTATTTTTAATGAAAACTCATTCTGAGATATTCTCTATTTTCTATTCCTTTTGTGCTGAGATTAAAACTCAATTTAATACTTTTGTTCGCATATTGCAAAGTGATAATGCTAAAGAATATCTATCTAGTTCCTTTCAATCTTATATGTCACAGAATGGTATTCTTCGTCAAACATCTTGTGTTGATACACCTTCTCAAAATGGGGTTACAAAAAGAAAAAATCAACATCTTCTTAAGGTTGCTAAGGCACTTCTATTTCAAATGAAGGTTCCTAAACATTTTTAGGCAGATGCTGTCTCTACTGCATGTTTTTTGATTAATCGCATGTCTTCTTCTGTGCTTAATGGTGCAATTCCTTATATTGTCTTGTTTCCTTCTAAACTTCTATTTTCTATTGAACCTCATATTTTTTATTGTACTTGTTTTGTTCGTGATGTTCGTCCATAAGTTTCCAAATTAGATCCAAAATCCCTTCGTTTTGTTTTCCTTAGGTATTCTCGGCATCAAAAAAAGGGTATCGTTGTTTCTCTCCTGAGCTTGACCGTTATCTTATTTCTGTAGATGTCACATTTTTTGAGGCTACTCCATTTTTTCCTTCTCCTATATATAAGAGTGAGGGGGAGGATGATGAGCTTTTAGTCTACGCTATCCAGCAATTTCCTAGCTCTCCTGCTCCTATTCCTGAACTTGCACTACTCCTGCTACAGCGTCTGCTCCTCCTATTCCCCCTCCTGCACCAGCATCTGCCTGCCCTCATTTTGAACAGGTTTATTCCAGGAGACCAGGAACTCTTGACTCACTTCCCCCACCTACCCCTTCAACAGAAGATCCGGTTCCCTCCATTCAACCTAAGCCTATGCCATCTACTCCTCAGTCAGACCTTGACCTACCCATTGCTCTTCGAAAAGGTAAAGGCAAGTGTACCTATCCTATTTCTTCTTTTATTAGTTATGATCATCTTTCTCCTTCATCTCGTTATTTTGTAAGTAACCTAGACTCTGTCTCCAACCCTAAAATTATTGTCCAAGCTTTGTCTCATCCTGGTTGGTGTGCAGCAATGAAAGAGGAGATGGCTGCCTTAGATACTAATGGTACTTGGGATCTTGTGTCTCTCCCGGCAGGTAAGAAAGCTATTGGTTGTAAATGGGTTTTCACAGTTAAAATGAATCCTGATGGATCTGTTGCCCGTCTTAAGGCTCGATTAGTTGCTAAGGGCTATTCTCAGATTTATGGTCTTGATTACTCTAATACTTTTTCTCCTGTAGCCAAATTGTCTTCTGTTCGTTTGTTTATTTCTTTAATAGCTACTTATGACTGGCCTTTACATCAGCTGGATGTTAAGAATGCCTTTCTTCATGGGGATCTTCAGGAGGAAGTTTACATAGAGCAACCACCAGACTTTGTTGCTCAGGGGGAGTTGGGTAAAGTGTGTAAATTTCGAAAATCTCTTTATGGCCTAAAACAGAGTCCTCGAGCTTGGTTTGTTAGATTTTGCAATGTGGTACACCAATTTGGCATGCAGAAGAGTACTTCTGATCATTCTGTATTTTTCAGAAGTACTAAGACTGGTTTGATTCTACTTGTGGTTTATGTTGATGACATTGTTATTATAGGGAGTGATTCAGCAGGCATTACATCACTCAAGTCATTCCTCCAGACTCAGTTCTAGACAAAAGACTTAGGATTGTTGAAGTATTTTTTTTGGGTATTGAAGTGTCTAGGTGTAAGAGAGGCATCTTCTTATCTCAAAGGAAGTATGTCCTTGACTTACTAAAGGAAACTGGAAAGTTGGGTGACAAACCATGCAGTGCTCCAATGACTCCTAACTTGCAACTTTCAATTGATGGTGAGCTATTTGATGATCCTGAGATGTATAGAAGATTGGTGAGCAAACTGCGTTATCTTACGGTAACACGTCCAGATATTGCTTACTCTGTGAGCGTCTTAAGCCAATTTATATCTTCTCCTGCTGTTATCCATTGGGAAGCTTTAGGACAGATTTTGTGCTACTTGAAAGGTAACCCAGGTCGTGGCCTTCTCTACAGTAATCATGGGCATTTGGACATTGAGTGTTTTTCAGATACGGATTGGGCAGGTTTGAAGGTTTATAGAAGATCAACTTCAGGATATTGTGTCTTTGTGGGTGGAAACTTGATATCGTGAAGGAGAGAAACAAAATGTAGTCTCACGATCGAGTGCTGAATCAGAATATCGAGCTATGGCACAATCTGCTTGTGAAATAATTTGGATTCGTCAGTTGTTAAAGGAAATTGGCTTCAAGTCGTCCTTGCCTGCAAAGTTATGGTGTGATAATCAAGCTGCTCTTCACATTGCATCAAATCCAGTATTCCATGAACGAACAAAACATATCGAGATTGATTGTCATTTCATTCGTGAAAAGATATAACAGGGTATTATCTCTACAGGGTACATTAAAACAAGTGAACAGTTAAGAGATATCTTTACAAAAGCTCTAAATGCACCTCGGGTTAACTATCTTTGTAACAAGTTAGACATGATTAACATCTATGCTCCAACTTGAGGGGGAGTGTTAAGAACTAGTTGTAAATAGAGTTCTGTTAGGAGTTAGATTCCTAATTGGTTTATAGTATCTTGTATATGTATAAACATGTGTCCCTATTGATGAAAATATATGAAAAAATATTTTTTCCACAGTGAATTACACAACTCATGTATATAACCAAAGACAATTTGCAAATAGTCAGCAGTAAATTGCAGACAAGTTGCCAAATGGAAGAACCACTAGCAGCAAACACATGATATCAATCAAAAACAGAGATTCTTTAACAAACACATGATACATGCAAGGGTCCAGTGGAAAAACAATTCAAGCATCATATCAAAAACACATGATACATGCAAAGGTCCAGTGGAAAAACAATTCAAGCTTCATATCAAAAGCACATGCTACCTTTGTTATATACTTCATGCTGTTCATTTAAATTTTGATCTTAATGCTCATGATATACTGGTTCCATTTAGTGCAAAAACAGTAGTTTGATTTTGTCATAGCTTATTCCTGATTTCACATTTTTCGTCAAACCAATCCAGCAATAACATAATATCAATATGTTACTTGAACTGTTGTAAGCATGTGGTTTTCCCCTAAACACCTAGTAATTTGTTTGAATTAAATCATTTGAACTTTCATCACCTGTTGCAGCTCTCCGAGGTACTTTAAAGCAAGTTCAGCTGCTGCTGGCCTCGCAGTAAGCTCTTTATACCTGCACCAGAATATCTGTCAGCTGGGATCAGGGGTTTAAATTACAGAACTCGAAACAGTAACGGAACAAAAATTGAGTCATCAAATTGGCCAGAATCAAACTGAATCAGCATGAATTGGCCACTGCAGCTGTGAAATATTTTAAGACCATTCACTCCAATCAACAATGAACTCAAAGTTTGAAAAGAGAATTAATAAAACAATACAAGATATCAAGTAAACAATAACATAAATTAAAATTTTATAAAATAAACAGACAATTTTTATGTTTTGTCAACTGCTTTGGAGTAATTGATCAATCATCCATAGAGAAACAGAAATAATGCAATGCTGCGCTAAAATCCCATTATGATACAGGATACACTAAAGAAAAGCCGATATTCAAGACCATGGCTGGAACACTGAATTTAAGTACACAAGCTAATAATGTGATAATACACCTACTAAAGAAGACGTGCTCATCCGCTGGAGGTTTAGACCTTACTTAAATTAATTCATACCTGAAAAATATAGGGTCACCAATAGTTTTTAATGAATCTAGACGATCCTGAAACTCAGTGGCAGTAGCATCTTCACCATCAGTATATAACCATTCTTGTACCTGAAAAATCCAAGATGTTAATTTTGCAAATGCAAGTCAAATGGCTGCAACACAGACATTAAAGTGAGAAAAACTAAACATCAGTACCTCATTAGAATCTGGGTCAAACTTCAGTGACCAAATCTATAACTTACCCAATTAATATGGAATACTTAAGTAAAATAAAATCTGCCTCTCTCTCTCTTTCTCCATCTCTCTCAAACAAGAACCATCTTTAGATTAAAAATCTTTGCATTGAAGAGCAAGTATTACCCAAAACTTGTTGTACTAGATTTTGTGTTCCAAATTAAATATCAACAAATAATTACTAACAAAACATCAATGTTAATGTTCATGGGAGTATATGGAGAAGATAAAAGTTGGAGTGTGTTTAGCTAGAATTGCCAGAGCCATTCAACAAAATTAAGAATTAGAATCTTACCCAATGAACTTTTGTTTAGTACACTGATTGAAATTTTACATAATATAATCGTACATTACTGAGTTAGCTTGTTTTATATTCTTTTTTGTAGTGTCTTCTGAGTTATAAAAGAGGACTCCTAATATAATTGTACATTACTCAGTTAGATTGTTTTATATTCATTTTTGTAGTGTCTTCTGTGTTATAAAAGAGGATTCCTAGTCCTCAATGTTGTGTAACTACATGTTTGCTCATTTTGATTTTTGTTACTGATTACTGATACTAGAGTCTAACATCATTTAAAAAATTATATTTTTCATACTAACAACCATCATGTATAACATACAGAAACCACTAGAAAAAATGACAAGTAAGAAAAAAGTTTAGAATAAGGAAAAGAGGAGAGAAGGAAGAAGGAAGGAAAGGCTAACCTCATCAAGCTTTTCAATGAAAGATTTGCGTTCTTCATCAGAACATATTTTCTCAAACTCCTCAGATGTTTCAAGCTGAAATAGCCAAAATAAAAATCAGTCAAAAAACAAAACTAAAGGAAATATAAAGCTAGTTAACAATATTGAAAAAAATCAAGTAAAACAAAAACTTAATTTGTTTTAGTATATCAAGATTAATACACAAAGCCTATTTTAAGGTACATCACACATAAGATTGGCAGTGTATAATATAGAGAGTAAATCTTCATAGACAAACAATGGAAGATACATCAAGTAAATTCAAGAAACTTAAAACTATATTAACACCAGATGCATAAATACTTTGATTTTTTTAATAGTCGAGATGCGGCATTGACTCAAGTATTCACACCTTTTCTTTGGTAGAATATATGTATCCTTCCAAGTTGTTTTTCAATTCAGCAGTCCTCCTTCGCTCAGCATCCTTTTTGTCCAATATTTCTAATTTAGTTATGGCCTCAGCAAAAGATTCTCCTGAAAGAGGCATTCCAGGTCCCGACGTTTTCTCCACAACCTACAAAATAGGAAAAAAAAATTGAAAGCGATAAACCAGTCAGGAAAGTTTCTACCAGGTACGGAACATAAAGTCTTGAGGTCATTAGCATATTTGCACCTTCAGTGCAACCCTGAATGTCTTCTTTTTCAGCTTTTTTTCTCTATCCGGCTCAATGGCACTTGGCTCTTCAACATTAGAGTTGCTTGCATTGTTGATGCCACCATTAGATTGCAAGTTTTCACCGCTTTCCTCTGAAACATTTTTGGCCCCAGTTTCAACTGATATGTTGGGAGAGGTAGCAGTTGTATTATCTACAGTCAGATTCTTTTTAGGGACTTCCACCCATTCTGATATTTCAATAACAGCATCTGCTCGATCCAGAGAAAGAATTCCACTTCGACTGAGAGAGAAGTGCAGATTTGCCTTGATGGGAGAGGACAGATTTCGAGATGAATATCTAGACAGCACAAGGAATAAAGATGAGAAAATTACATCACAATTTTTTGCATGGAAAACAAATTTTGGAATGATTAAAAAAAAAGCATGGTAAGCATGTACATCATTTAGAGGATCATTATCCTTACTTCTCACTTGCATCTGTCAGACCAGAAACAGCATACTTTGCAAATATGGCAGAGACGGTACCAGGAGGTAAAAGATCTTCAGTCTCGTAAGCAAGCAAAACATCAAAATCTTTGTCATGGATAATGGATCTGAAAATCTGCAATTATCAAAATCATGCGATCAGAAAATATAGAAAGCAAAGTTGATAATGTTGAAAATATTAAATGGTTTCCTTTTTCCCCATACGAACATGTTGACCTCAAGCACATGAATTATATTCACATCATTTCCTTCAAACACAATAAACATATAACAATCCTATTTACCTTACTGGGAAGCTTTTTCATCCTTGGCACAAGCAACTGCCTAGTGCTCTCGTCTTTCAGAAGATTAGGTCCATCTAACTCAACGACAAATCCATAAGAAGAACCATCAACCATTCCTAGCTTACGATTCAATTTGATCCCATCACTTAGATTTGCAGCATGCAGTGCAGAGCCTAGAACTATAGCCTCATCAGCATCCAGATGTTTGTCCAGTTCATTTTTTCCAAGAAATTCCTGGAGCTTAGCCTGTCATTAGGAAAATCAGAAAGTTATATGCTCCCTCCATGAACTGATGAAAATCATTAACAGAGTTCATATAATTTTTGCAGGATCATGTTTTGAATTGGTAAACAACATGCATGCCAGGCTATCTCCAAATCAGGCAGTTGAACAGGATTCATTCCAATTATGGATAGTGCATGAAATATTACCATGCATCTTTATATCGACAATTACAAAGCATAAATGTTATGCCCACAATTATTTAAGATGATATTGATTTGAAAGGAGCATGTTTCTGCAATTTATATATGATATTAAATCTTCTTGATCTAGTTTTACAAAATATTCATCAGACAAAGGCAGAATGGGAAGAGATAAAAAAAGAACTGCAAATGTGAACATGCTCTAGAAACCTATTCTAGGAAACAATGACAGGGTTCGACTGCATGATCATTATCTACATTACTCCAAGAAAAATCCATGAAAAAATTGTCTTCCATATTATATTAGACAAGTTGGTGCTGGTAACAATATTTTCAACAATCTCTTTTCTTGATATGTTGAACAGAATATAAACTGATTTCGAGGATTCCAGGGTGTAGTATTGTATTTATTCAGACCATATGTTATTGATGCTAAATAAATGATACTCGCAGAATTTATCTCAAGTTACTTGAAAAATCAATTCTATAACTCACAACAATATGTTTTATGTCTGGAATACATTCTAACACATAAGGTTATTGGTTAATTTATGTAATGTGTACATGGGTAGTAACTGCAAAACAGAAACAAATAAGGAAGCTATTTAAAATCAATGAAATCATGTCCTTGAGCAAAAATGACCCTTATATATTCTCTTCCTATTGTTTTGATTACAGCCATCCAAGCTTTATATTTATTTACCTGTCTCTTCCTTTAGAGATCCTTTCAAAAACTTAACAACAGATTAATTTTGAATTCAACAAATTGAATCTCCAAGACCCTCAAAAAAAATTCAAAAGAGCAAGAGCAAAGGCAAGAATGATTAAATGATAGAAATATGATTTGTTACTGGCTGAAATTTCATCTACATAAAGCAAAATGTACCAATATGACCCATAAAAGACAAAATAGATGGCAGTTATTCTGTTTTCTACACAATATGAATGTGCAATATTGTGACATTGCTTGAATTCTAATTATAAAAGTTTGATCTAACTGTTGATGTGAAGTTTAATCAGTTTTTTTTCTAGCACACGTCAGAACTGATAAAGTAGTACCAACCTGCAACTTTGGCACTCTGATAGCACCACCTATAAGCTCTACTGCATATATTTCATCCACCTTCAACCCCGTATGTTTGAGCACTTCTTTGAGAGGTGTAAGAGATCTATCCCATAAATCTTCACACAGCTCTTCAAATTTATCACGTGTTATCGTACTCCTGGTAAATAAACAAATAAATACATCAAGATTAACATTTATATTCACATGAACTTATTTACTTAGGGCAACTGCTACTTGGGCAACAACAGATATTTGAAATCTCATTATGCAATCCAACCCAATATATATATATATATATATATATATAGTTATGGAGCATGAAGTAATTAAATGCATAACTGATAACCATAGGTACCAAGCATCCTAATGACCTTGTTGCTTGTTGAATTCCATATCTTTTTAATGATCACAAGGAGGAAATTGCAAGTGACTCCCAATTCCATTTGTTTGTATAGGAGAAAACCAAGAAACTTATCATTATCCACATCTATGATAAAAGAAAACATGCAAAATTAAAAAACACTTCACACTTTACTTGTCTTGCAGGATGCAGGCTACACTTCAGAAAACCTAAAACACAAGTGTTATGCACCTAATGCTACCCTCTTGACAGCATGAAAAACAATGCTATATTTTTATGGTTTAGAACTTTAGATGAATTTGCATAGGGAAATCAACTTAACCAAACCCAAGCTAGTTGAGGTCAGCTATACAGTTCCATTTTCCTCCATTCAATCGAATTCAAAATTACATATTGAGAAAGATCTGATGCATATTAGTCCCTGTGTCATCTCCAGTCTTTCCCTTGTTTTTCTTATCTGCAATAACTTTAATGCCCTCAAGCTTTCCTTCTGGTGTTTTTGCTAGTCTGACATGCACATGCCCAAGTCATATCAATGTATTTCCCTTCCTCATTGGGTGCCACTTCTACCTGCTTATAAAATGTGTCCATTCTTTATCTGGTCCATCCACATATTTCCACATATCCATCTTAGCACCTCGATTTGTTTTCTAATGCTAATCTTATATACAGATTATTTTTCCACCAGTTTATCTGACCAAATAATGATCCAATAGAAGCTTCAGCTTCAAAATGGCTGGTCTTTTGTGATCTTATAGAACTCCTGCTTTAATCCTACGGTTAAATCCTCCTCACTTCCAGTATCCATTCTTACCCTTTACCCTTTATATAATAGAGCCAATGTATCTAAAACATCTGCATTGTGGGACCTCTATACCATCAAGCCTTCCATTACTAAATTGAAATGCAGTTTTAGTTCTGCTTAACTTAATACCCTTGGACTCAAGGATGCTCCTTCATGACTATAACTTTTTGTTAAACAAGTCAGGTTTCTTATATTAACACTGAATTATTGAGCAAGGAAATCACTGAAGCATGAAATTCCTTAACCAGAAATAGCCGTTTCAAATATAAGATTTAGGAGTTATAAGAGTAAGATTCTTTTCTGCTTGAAATTCTTCTCACCAAGAGCAAATTAAAAGGCATTACCATGGATGTTGAGAATCCTCAGCATGCTAATTATACTGTGGACATGAAAGCCAATATAATGGTTCTGAAAATACAGAAGTGCCACACATTTATCACATTTCATATCTTACAACTGAAACTATACTATCTTTTTCAGGTAAGCACCCAATTCTTCAAAATGAACTTGGTGTGGGCAATGGTTTCCACACTTGAAATTCTATCCAAAACCATTAACTTCTCACTATACAACACAATGCAGAATGCCTAAAATAGTTGTGGTAAGGCACAATTATATCCCAATTTAAAGAAACAAATTCAAATTATAGGCCAGAAGCAATACTAAAGGGGACAAACTTACAAATAAGCACCCCAGCAGTGGCTCAAGGGCCATAAAGGCGCAACACTTAGTAAGCATAAACTTGATAAATAAGCCTGGCATACATAGTAAAGTACATATCCTTAAGACTCAACATACCTGAAGTCTCGATCATCATATAAAGATTCAACTGATATTGGAGCGACTGTATTTGCACTCAAGATTTCTTTAGTGCGTTTAACCTGTTTCTTCAATTTAGCCATTGCCTTAGGAGAGTTTCTCACATCAATCCCATTTCCAACTTGTTTATTAAACTCATCTGCGAAAAACTCTACTAGCCGTGCTTCCATATCTTGGCCTCCGAGTTGTGCGTCCCATCTGACATCCTTAACCTGGACATAAATTAAGCAAACAAGAATCCTATCAGACTGAAATAAAAACCCAATAACAAGGAGAACAAGAAACTATGTAGAAGATATTTCAGGTTTCAATTAAAAACCTAAATTAGATATAGCAGAGGTCTACCACACACACACACACACACACACACACACACACACACACACACACACACAAACACACACAGAGAGAGAAGGATAGACCCCAAAACTATATTAAAAGAAAATTAGGGAAAATAACACTGAAATAAAGTTGGAAGAAAGTAGCCACAAAATCTAACAAGAGCAAATCATATTAGAATGTGAAAGAATAATTTTAATCTAATAAGATCGCTGGTGCTTTTTCAATATTAAGATTAATGTCATAGATTTGCAACCAGCAAAAAAAATTTAATTTTTTCGCCATTCATAAACCATATTTCTAATTTTTAAGCAAAGACATTCTAGGGTTAAATTTCCACTTTGTCCCTATATTATGTTAGTAGATTTTCTTCCATTCTCTCCCATTTTCTCACCCTTCCCGTTGTGTTATAATATCCTAAATTCAATAATCCTGTTTCTATATAGGAACCAAAGATAAAAGGATACATGACATATACAAAGGTGTACTACTGGACTACAGAAAGTATATTCTTGTGATAATACACCAAATGCCAATAGATATTGCTAAATGGAAGCGCACCTGAAATTGGTTAATGGAAACAGTCTTCCCAAACTCCTTGCCACTATAAGCCGAGTAATACACAAGTGCGGCATAAGTGCTACTTGCACCCATGTCATAGAATACAACATACCTAGACCCATTAGAAAAATCTTTATCAATCCCATACTGTAAAGCTGCACCTGAATGCTCATTAATCAGGGAAAGCACATTAATCCCAGCCAACTGGGCAGCCTGAATCATCCCCCTCCTCTCTGCCTGCCCAAAATATGGTGGCACACTGATGACCGCATCCTTCACTGTCACCTTCGAATGAAACTCTGCCAGATGCATTGCATAACTCAAAATCATGGCCACCAACTCCTCAACTGAATACACTGTGACATCGTCATCAATTTTCACACCCACAGAGCCTCTAGAATCTTCCACAATATCAAATGGCAAGTACATTGACTCTAAATAGGCCTTGACATGCTTGTAAGGTTTCCCAATCATGTCACGGAGTTGGGAATAGACTTTGCCAGGGTAACGAGCAGTGATTCCAGCAGCTTCTTCACCCAGAAGACGGGTACCGGAATGGAATGCAACTAAGCCTGGGGATTTCCTCTTTGACATCTCATTGATTGCAATGGAAATTGGGGACTGCCCCGGTTTTAGGTTCACAACAGCTACTTTCATCCATTCTGTGCCTAGATCTATGCTCACTACAGCTGAGTGTGAAGGGATTAAATTTAAAGAAAGCAAGGACAGCAATAAAACCAATCTGAATGGGAGTGACATCATCCTGATCAGTGTATTTTAATAAATAAACAATCCTTCTCTGCAAGACAAGCAAAGAAAAGAAAAACTATGTTAAAAAGGCCTGAAATTACATCTAGTATACATTTAAACTGCAAGCATAATCAGCTAAAATGAACTTTAAATGAACAATGAAGTTCCCAAAATTAACTAGGTGGCACGGTAAATTAGATACAGAAGCAGCTAAAGTTGCCTCATTTAGTTCATGCAGAAAAGGCAAATGGGAGAATGATTTTCATCCTGCAAGCTATGGCATCATCAATACAAAAGCAGGCAGGAGAGTCAACAAGAATAAACAATTAAGCACTTGTTTACCTGTCCAGCATTCAAAATGTTGGTGTAGAAGAGAGATTTGGATTAAAATTTTCTTTGGTGATCGCGTGTGAAGAAGAAAAGGAAAACTTTTATGATGGTGTTGATTTGTAGAAAACCCTGTTCTGTTTTTCATTTTCCATTATCCATGGAGATGGAAGATTTAGAAAAAAAAAAAAAAAAAAAAAAAGGAAACTAGATTCATTTGTAATAATAATTTGAAAACTATTTTCTATCTCTAGAAGATGGATAATGTTTTCAAATTACAATTTTTTTTCCACATTTTTATTTTGTGTTTTCCTATATGAATTATTATTTATATTTTTTAAATTATTCATTTTTTATCTTAAATTTTTATTTTTATTTTTTAAATTATTTTTTCCCATATTTTTTAAATTTTTTTTATTTTAATTGATGTCTTAAAAGAAAAAACTAGTTATTAAGCTATAAATAATAATTACAACAAAAACATATGAAAAAATCCTATTGCTAAAAACCAATTATTGAAGGAGAGAATAATAACAATTATTGAAGGAGAGAATAATAACAATTAGTGAAGTGAAACATCATTAGAGCAGTCAGTCAAATTCCAAATTGATCTGATGATCAAATTTAAGTCCAGCAAGTATGATATAGAATTTCAAGAATTTGCTCATATAATCAGTTAATCACTTAAGATTTTAAAAATAATCACCTTACTTTTGCTAATCTATTAGAGCTAATTAAAAAGTTTATTACATATGATAAATATCATCATGGGGAAGCCCAAATTACAATTAAAATAATCAAATTAGTTTAGATGCCAGCAAATTACTCAACTCATGTTTTAAGTGATCAAAGAGAATAAATTAGATTTGTCAACCTTATCACTATAACTTCTTAAATAAGATTAGCAAGATAACTACATAAAAAACACAATACACAACTACATAACTTCATCCAATGGCGAGACTGTCACTTACAAAACTGCTAATCGCCATCAAACTACAAAATTAATGTCAAAATTAAATCTCCAACAAAAACAGATTGATAACAAGTTAATAGCTATTTCCATCAAGCCAACCTGAGTGCTGGCTATTCAGAAAAGCATGAACGGCACCTCCACAAGATAAATTACCTTGTAAAAGTAAATTACACAGATAAAAATATCTGAATCCACTTCAGCTTCAAAAGCAGATTTCTAAACCCAATACTATATGTTACCTTTACCAGGATATAATAGCAAAGTATTCAAATACTCTAAAAGTTTAATTCTTACAAATGGGAACAAATCTAAAGTAAAAAAAAAAAAAAAAAAAAAAAAAACCATCAATTGAATATCATTTCTTGGCTCTATTGAATTATAATATTGTTTTATCTCAACTAATCAATTATCACAGCAGTTATAAGCCTTAATCATCATTTATTACGTTAATCAATACTCAATTATATGAGCAATTACAACAAGCAGAAACAAATTAACAATAAAAATGCTTAACCCCTTTCGAAATATCTACCACTTTAATCAATGAGCAATTAGAGCATCACTATTGAACACTCATTAAAGAACCATTACTAATGTTATTACTATTAGACACCAAAAAGAGGATTAAAAGGACCCAAATTGAGAACGAACACGGATCTAGCTGGTATGAGCTTCTTTCGTTTCAATAAGCTAGAAAAAATCTAATTCTGCAATGACTAATTTACTCAATACTCAATTATATGAGCAATTACAATAAGCAGAAACAAATTTACAATAAAAATGCTTAACCCAGTTCGAATTATCTAGCACTTTGATCGATGAGCAATTAGAGCATCACTATTGAACACTCATTAAAGAACCATTACTAATATTATTACTATTAGACACCAAAAAGAGGATTAGAAGGACCCAAATTGAGAACGAACACGGATCTAGCAGGTATGAGCTTCTTTCGTTTCAATAAGCTAGAAAAAAATCTAATTCTGCAACGACTAATTTACAGTGGAAACCAAACCCTTAAAAAATTAAACAAACTAATGCAATATATATATATATATATATATATATATATATATATATATATATAAAGTAAAAAATAAACGGAAAGAAAAAAATGGAACCTGACTCGACAATGAACAATTGTGAAGAAAGCAACACAGGCAGGAACTAGGAACAGCAGAGGCAAATGTGGAGCTTCGTCGATGGTGGGAGGCGGGGTAGGGGCCTGGCTTACGAGCAGCTTCGAAAATTTACTGTAAATTAAATGTAAATTTTAGATACAAGTTTGCCACCGCGTTTTCCATGAAAACGAAAATTTGAGGATAATGGAAAATTTGGAAATGGAGAGCTTAGACAAGGGAGTAGGATTTAAAAAAAAACAAAAATCAATCAACCTCTTAACTTCTCTAATCCACATCAAAAAGATGTATGCAGAGAAGCAGGATCTTAAATCATAAATAAGAGGAAAGGGTGCTGGAATTATACATATATAATCGCCGGTGTAGCGCAGGTCAGTGACGCGTGCGAATGTTAAGTTAAGCGGCGACCATTAGAAGCCTGTGCTGTTCCAGTGAGGTCGAGATTTGTGCTCATGCGCAGCCAAAAACCACCATATGATCAAATACTAGAAGATTTTGGCGATGGAGGTGAAGAGCGAAGTCGGAGAACGTAAAGAGAACGTTTAGAAGAAGTCTGCTGAATATCGTAGAAAATTAAAGCTACGTGGGATCCTGAGATAGCCAATGAAATAATGCCACATGGATAAAGGTACACGTGGTGAGATCTGAGACGTCTGGTTACGTTGTCATGAGTAGCATTCGCGTGGCAGGGCTCTATGGATCATCAATTTAATGCGTTTAAATAGTTTGTTTTGCTTAGGCTTAATTATAAATTTCGTAAATTTAGTGTCTGAATTTTTTAAAATTTTTTATTTTAATATCTCAACCGAAAATATTTACAATGAAATATTGAAATTGATTGCAAATATCGAAATTGATTAACTTTTTTCATTCAGGTGTCTCCATTCTAAGTGACTTACTGAAAATATAAATAGGACACAAGAGACTCATTAATTGTTAAAAATAAAATTTGAATAGGACATCAAATAGCTTAACACTTCAATTTGATATGTCTAAGCAGTAAAGGGTAAAGATCAAAGGAAAAAATTGCCCTTAACCTACTCGGAACCCAACTTTCAATCAATCAATTGGAAAATCAATATTGTCCCAAAATAGAAAGAAACAAACCCTAGCGCAGTCGCACTCTAACACCAAACGAATCGAAGCCTTGTCTTCAAAGAATCAAAGCACTATAGTAAACAATTCGTAGAGAAGAAGGACGAATCATATTTGCTCTACAGCCGATCTTTCTCCGCTATTTGGCGCTACTATTGCTCCTAAAGAGTCGAATATGGTTGTGTAGTGATCTAAAGCTTCTATAAATATCTGGAAGAAGAATGGACAGTTATGGTTAGCTTCTCTTTCTACTACTGTGATCGCTTTAGGGTTTAAAGCTTTGATTTTGTACAAAAATATTCGAAGATTTCTTGAATCTTATTTTAGAAGCATGTGAAGGTAAAAGACGCAATTTACTACTAGAGCTTCGTTTAGCAGGACAGTAATGGCGAATGATTTTTCATTTCTATCAATAATTTACTTGAAGCAGTGAATTTGAATTTTGAAGAGTTGAAATATAGATGGTAATATTATCCATCTTGTTTGATGCCCGCTTCTCTAATTGAAAAGATAAATATAGTATCTTCTCTAATAAATATATTTTCAAACTAAGTTTTGAAATAATTAGCTTTTAATGGTGATGATGGATAAGTAATTATTTTATTTATATAATATTATCAGAAAAATAATTAGTAAATGTATTAAATCTATCTATTTAAGAGTAATGAAATTGAAAAACTAAATATCTAAAGTATTTTGAAATCTTTTTAATGGGAGGGTTGAAGCTAGGGGTGGCCACGGTTCCAAAATGACGATTCCAATTCCAAAAAATCTAAAATCGAAATCGAACCCGAAATTGACGGTTCTAGTTATGGTTCTAATTTCGATTCCTCAATGATTCCAAAACCGATGGTTCCGGCTGATTTTCTGATTGGTTTTCCGAAGAATAGTATAATTCTAAAATAAAAAATTAGGAAATTTTTTTATTGAAAACTTAAAATTTAAATATTTATGAAATAATTTTTGGAAAAAACTTTAAGAAAAAATAAAAAGGTTTGAATTTAATTTATTTGTTTTTAAAAAGGATTGAACTTATTTTTTAAAAAAAAAAAAGGGGCTAGAACTTTTTTTTTTTTTACAAAAAGGCTTGAACTTAAATTTTTTTTTTTTTTCAAATGAAAAAGGGGTATTTATAGTAAATATAAAAAATCAAATTTGCACAAATACCCTTAAAAGTAGTCATTTATATATAGTTGTTAGGAGAGTTAATTTGGAGATTTCACAAAATATTTGAAAAAATAAAAAAAAAAGTTGTTGGAACCCGGTAGAACCACTGGCTCTACTGGTTGAAAAAACCGCTGGTTCTTAGAACTGCCGATTCACGGTTCCACAAAAGTTAAAACCAGAACCAGACAATAGACCTCCAGTTTCGGTTCCTCACGATTCCGGTTCCAATTTCCACCGGTTCCAAACCGGCATTTTCGGTTCTAAAAACCGTAATGTGGCCACCCCTAGTTGAAGCATATATGATATTTTTTTTGTTTGTTATGGCTAAATCTTATAAATGGAGGGATTTGGTTTAAAGATAAATAATAAGATTGAAGAGCTTCTTTAGATTTTCTACTGGCAGTATTGCCACTGCTACTTCTTCTGACTTCACCTCCACCGCGGTGGCTGAGACGGAAAGATAGGGCTCTAACGAACTGGTGAAGCAATCTTTCTCTAGAATCATCATAGGGTGAAGGGGCAAAGGATAAGACTAGGAGAAGGCGGTGAGTGACAAAGAAGTCGAACGGAGAAATAAGCTCAGCGCAGCTTATAAGTAATTGATGCATATGTGCAGATGAAGACATCAATGGCAGTGGAAGTGGCAATGACGGTGGTAGCGGCAGTGGTGGTGATGGATTTTAAGGTGATCAATTGAAAGTTGGGTTCTGAGTAGTGTTAAGGGTAATTTTGTCCTTTGATATTTACACTTTACTGCTTAACACGTCAAATCCAACGTGTCAAGCTATTTGGAGTCCTACTCAGCTTTATTTTTAACAATTAGTGGGTCCTACATGTCCTATTGATATTTTCGGCAAGCCACATAGGACGAAGATACCTGATTGAAAAAAAATTATCGATTCCGACATTTGATTGCAAATGTTTTCCGTTGATACATTGAAATAGAAAATTTTTGAAACTTCAGACACTAAATTTATAATTAAGCCTTTTGCTAATTAAACTGCACTAAAGCAATATTTTCACATCCAACTTGGCTAAAATTCATGTTTGAATTCCCAGTTATCTAACGTTAGTTTAAAAAATTTATAGTCCCTCGACCTTAAAATTCTTTTCTATGCACTTTTATATATCCATTTATATCTATATATATCTATAATGTACACCTATAACATATATAAACTAAGTGATCCCTTATGCTTGCGCAATTGTTTAGTTTTTGACTTTTTTTATCTAAGGTGTAAGATATATATAATTAAATTGCTAAAAAATTAAAGCACATACAAAGCATTTTATGATTTAGCTATATCATGTCGAGTTGAAATATTTGTGTTCTATTTATAAATGAATTATTTATGAAATAAATTTGAAAGTAAAAATCACGACTAATGCATAAATTTGACCTAAACTTTGTCAATTATCCTTGTGGCTCCTAACTTTATGAGAATTCAATAATAATCATATATTCTTAAATTTCAATAATAATTATGTGTCTTGCTAAAGTGAAATATCTTTCTTGGGGGTGAATTATGACCCAACACTTTAGTATTTTATTTTGGCAAAGAGCATAATTATTATTAAAATGTGAAAGTGTATGTTATGATACATTCTCCGTAAAATTCAAGGAGTCACAAGAATAATCGTCAAAATCATAGGGTTAAATTTATGCATTAGGCCCAAATAGAAACTACAAGTTCTTATGTGTGGCTATTGAAATAGTGAAAGTATATAGCCAAAGTAGATAATTTCACCCTTGAACTTTGACAAAAAAATTGTACGGCAACTTATTCTTTACTTTTTGTAATAATTCTACGCTTATGCGACTAAATTATTAAAAATACCCCAAACTTTGCGGGTGATTGTAATTGTATTATAAATTTAACTTTCTTCTCCTAGTACCTCAAATTTTAATTTTACTTATAATAATACCCTAATTTCATATTATACCCAATTTAATGAATAAAATATTACTTTATGGGACTTAATTTAACCTTGTCTCCTAAACTAGACTCATTCCCACTACCACTACTTATAAATAAATAAATAATTTATTTATTTATATAATATTATAATAAAAAATATATTCATCTTAAAAATAAAATACTTTTATTTACTTATATAATATTCCCATTTTTATAAGAGATTTAACCTAAGCATAAATAATTTCATGCTTAAAAAATGGCAAAATAAAAACCTAACCTAATATTTTATGTGCTTATAACTAACTAAAATTTATTATTTTACTTGGCTTTTTATGAATTTAAATTCATAACCAATATTAGTTAGGGTGTTGTTAAATAATAAATTTTTAGTTAACCTGACCATAACAGAGAGTATAGATCCAACGAAAATAATATTTTATCATTAAATTGGATGCAATTTGAAATTAGGGTGTTATTGTAACTAAAATTGAAGTTTAGGATATTAGGGGAAGAAAGTTGGATTTGGTGTACAATTAAAACTACCTGCAAAATTTAGGATATTTGTAATGATTTAGCCTCTTGATACTAAAAAAATGAATTTTTATAATTTTTGACTTTTATACGTCAAATATTGATTTGGTACATGGTTAATAAAACCTTTAGAATAATAATTTTTACGTTTTTTTCAACTATTTAATAAATGTTTAATTGATTTAATTTTACAAATTAAGGTTTTCAATAGGTCAAAGTAAAAGTTAAGAGTGCCATAACATTTTTCATGAAAAATATATGATTGAATTTATATATTAAGACAAGTATATCATTGTATACAGTAAAAAATGCAAGGAGAAAAAATCACTAGAAATTGACATCCCTTTTGTGTTGAAGCATAAAAATATATATATGTGAAGGAAATTAGAAAAATTTATAAATGATAAGTGAGAATTTAAGCAAATGAATTTATAAGAACACAGGCAAAGTTATCCGCTGCAAAAAGCGGATTAAAATTAATTTTATTGATATAATTATTAATTTTATTTATATAATTACTATTTATTATTTACTCAAATTTTTATATATTTATAAATTTTTTGTTTCCTTATTTATTATTATAAAAATTACTAAAATTATACAAAAGATTCATTTTTATACCTTTATGCTATGTTTGGTTTGATACAATACAATGTAATGTAATCAAAGATGTAATGCAATGAAAAATGTAATAGAATTTAATGTAATACAGATTCCATTACTATGTTTGGTAATGTAATTGAAAAAATTTATAGAATGTAATCGTCATTTATTTTTTATGTTTGTTTGAAAATATGTAATGTAATAAGCACTACTACCGCCGCCGCCACTCCACTTCCGCCACTCTACCACCACCACCTTAAACACGGCTTCATCACCACCACATCATTATTAATATAAAAGAAATATTTGAACCAAAAGCTATTCATTATATTAAGCTATTAAAGACCATTTGAATTTATAAATTTATTTGAACCAAAAATTAAAAGAAGGTAACCCGAAAAAAATATAATATAACAAAATAAAAGTTAAAGTCATTAGAAATTTTTTTTTCATTTATTTTCGCTGAATAAATTACAATATAAAAATTATAGGCATTTTGATATTTTTGGTGTTTTTTATTCTATTCTTTCCATTCCTATTGTAACACCCGCCGCCCGGTCCCGTGAGACCCGACGACGGATGCCACATTCAGTGCCGGAGACACCATCTTAACTTAACATACAAATCATAAAATCAGATTATGAATTAAATGTAATTGAGTATTCACAAGTTTAGCGAGTAATATGTTTTTTTTTTTGAAAAAATAAATTGGGAAAAATCCTACAGAAATACTGTAAGAATTTCCCTTTAAAAACTGAGCTCGCGAAACATATGAATATAAAACACTCCCAATTAAACTCCAAACTTCCAACATCTCCAAATAATCATCATAACACAACAACGCTTCTCAAGACACAGGGCAACAACTTTCATGAAGAACTCAGAACCTAATCTTATTATTATAGTGGTCAAAATGGGCACTCAATTCAGTGATGCATATGGCCCGACATAACAGAGTCAGTTTGGGTGTTTCAATCATAAGTTGAGCTATATCTCTCCAAACTGGACACAAAGGGATGGGTTGGAAAGCTAAGAAGTAGACCTACAACTTTTATGAGGATTTAGACACAAATGGAAACTATAAAGGATCGAAAAATGATCCTTAATCTCACTCAATAACCCGTTTTTCCCAAATTCAGCTTTCTTCAACCATGAAAAGAACATGAACAACAAAGGTACAAGGTAGAAATGTCTACCACATAATAAGTACCCATCAAACATCACCCAAGAGCATATTATTGCAACCAAAATTCAACAAATCAATCATTTCATACAAAATCCCAAAATATACACATGCTAGCATAATGGCACAAAATCAAAAATTTGAGTAAGGTAAGTGTGTTTATAAACACTAACCTTAAAAACAAGCTTGGATTAAAGTCTCTCAAGCCTTAGCTTTGCCTTACACCTTGGTAGAAGGTTTCCCCAACCTTTGGCTCAAGTAGAGAATCTCCAAATTTCTTGAAATTAGTCACCAAAAACCACTTCTCAACCTTAATTCTCTAGGATTACTTACTTAAATCAAGTTTAATGGTGTAAATTTGGTGGATTTAGTGAGTAGAAGTGAAGAAAAAACAAAGAAGAGAAGAAGAGAGAAAGTTGGCGTTGGAAATGGAGTAGGAGAAGAAGAAGAAAAGAAAAAGTGTTGCTCAATAATTGAGAAGTTGACTTATAAAGCAACTAAAGGGTAGTTTAGTCTTTTCCCACAATTGGATGGCATAGATTAAGTCAAAAGAAATCTCATCTAATGGCTACAAATAATCTCCAATTAAATTCCTTCAAAATATTATTTATCTCCATAAAATTCTCAAATTTAATCCTTAAAAATAATTCTTCAAATTTCCTTACTTAATATAACACCATAATTCACTATTCACTAATTATCTAAATTCTCCAAAAATATTCATTACTTATTTTCTACCCATAAAAATTCATGTATGCATACTCCAAAAATATTAAATAAAAATGACACATAGATAGTAATTTTTTCGGACCAAAATAATACCGACTCCCGGACCGGTAGTACTATTCATAGACCGATCGTACTATTCACAGACCGGTAAATCACTATCCGTTCATAGTTAATTATACTCAATATCTTTCTCGGATCTAAATAAAATATTATCCCCGCTCTCTGTAGCACCATTCATGACCCGATAAAATAATATTATTTTAAGATTTGAAAATTTTGGGACGTTACACCTATAATAAAATAAAAGAATAAAATATAATTTTTATTGATTGTTGCATATTAAATACTAAAATATAATTTTCATTATATGGTGGTTGTGGTGGTTGTGGTAGAGTGATTGAGGTGGTGGAGACAAAATAGTTGTGGTGGAGCGGTGGTGACGGTGCTAGTGGTGGAGCAATGGTGGTGGTGGTGGTGGTGGTTGAGGTGATAGTGATAGAACAATGGTGGTGATGATGGTGAAGCAATGGTGGCGATAGTGGTAGAGTGGTGAAGCGGTGGTGGTGGTGGTGGTAGTGGTGGTTGAGGTAGTAACGATAGAGCAGTGGTGGTGGTGCGGTAGAGTGGTGGAGTGGGGCAGTGGTAGTGGTGGTGGTGGGGGTGGTTATGGTGGTGGAGTGGTGGTATTGGTGGTGGCGGTAGTTGTGGAGGAATGATGGCGGCGGCGGTGGTGATGGTTGAGGTGGTAGTGGGGATGGTTGAATGATGATCGAGCGGTGGTGTTAGTGGTAGAGTTTTAATTGGGGTGACTTGATTGTATTGGTATTATATGTGCTTGATGTAATAGACAATACATGTGTTCTTTGATGTAATGAATATTACATCAGTTTAAGTAATGAAGATTGCATATTTAATCTCAATTACATTACAATGTTAAAAAAAGGGTCTAACCAAATAATGTAATCAATCATGTAATGTAATTCTCATTCCATTACATGGTTGATTACACCATACTAAACATGGTATAAAATTAATGAAATTAATAATTGCACCATACCAAACATTGTATAGAATTACACTATACCAACTTTTGATCATCCTTGCTTAGGACTGACTTCTTTGAATTTCTATCCATTCTATGTATTTCTTCAATGATAATTGATAAACCTAAAATAGAAACAAATTGTGATAAATAGTCTAAATTATCTTTTTAGAGTTAAAATACCAAAAGCTTTTTTTTTTTTTTGTAAGAAAAAACTTTGGATATATGAAATTAATTTAGTGGTGGTGGTGGTGGTTGAGGTGGTGGTGATAGAGCAGTGGTAATGGTGACGGTGGTGGTGTTAGTGGTGGAGTAGTAGTAGTGGTAGTTGTGGAGGAATGGTGGTGGTAATAGAATGATTATGGTAGTGTGGTGGTTGAGGTGGTTGAGCGATGGTGGTAGTGATGGTCGAGCCATTGTGGTAATGGTAGAGTTTTAATTGGGTTGACTTGGACTATGTTCGGCAGCAGCATTTGTAGTATTGTTTAGTGTTTTGATAAGGTTGAAATACTATTTTAATTAATTATAGCGTTCAGTAATATAATATATACCCTAGCGTTTAGAGTTTAAGACAGTGTTTTATGAAACGTTATTTTCATTAACATTTAACGTTTTATAATTTCTTTATAACACTTATATCCATCACTTGTCTTTACCTTATTCTTTGCTTTCATACCCTTTTTTTTTTTTTTGTTATTTTATATTAAACAGCTAATCAAACAGTTATTTGTATCGAACACTTTTATTCTAAACTGCTATAGAATCGTCAACCACTAACAGCTAATATTTAGCAGCTAACCATTAGTAAAACAGTTAATAGCTATTAAAATAGCTAACAGCTACTAGAACAACTAAATTTGTTGAACAGACTCTTGATGTAATTGGTACTATATGTGCTTGATGTAATGAACAATACATATATTTTTTAATTTAATATTCATTACATCAATTTAAGTAATAAAGATTACATATGTAATCTCAATTACATTACAGTGTAAAAAAAAATGTCGAACCAAACAATGTAATCAATCATGTAATGGAATGAGAATTACATTACATGATTGATTACACCATACAAAACATGGCCTAAAAATACATATCTCAGTTGTCTTTTTTATCTCTTCAATTATTGCCCAAAAAGAAATAATTGCAGAGAGAAAGAGAGCTGATTATACCATACCAAACTTAGCCTAAGAATACATATTTCAATTGTCTTCTTTATCTCTTCAATAACTACCCAAAAAGAAATAATTGGAGAGAGAGAGAGAGAGAGAGAAAGAGAGAGGTAATAATCAGAAAATCATTGATTCTTTAGAAATCTAAATTTTTAGCTAAAGATTAAAAAAAAATTGATGGACATTATAGAACAAAAAAGTTGAAGAAATACCCATTTGCATTCATGACCCATTTGATTGATGGGGAAATGCAGGAAATCAAAAGAATATGAAATTCTAATTAAAATATTTATGATCTAAACTATAATTTCAAAAACCCAAAATAAATCTAATATATAAACACTCCCAGTGGAATCATTGTCAGGCTTAAGGTCACACCCCAAAATTGATGGTGCGATGGTCCTAGGGTCCAGGTGGGCTTAAGGCCACGGGCACCTCGTAAAAGCCATAACTAAACTAATTCAATTGCACATTACTTATCTCGATTAATTACTTAGGTGGACTATAGTCAACTCATTTACTTCCATTTAATTACTGGGATCATAAATACAATCTTTCACACACTTTGCCTTTATTTGGAATAAATGAATTCTATAAAATTTTGTGGAATTATCTAGAAATCCATATTTTTGTATTTGGAATGAAAAAAAAATGTAGATTTCAATTCTATGGAATTGGACATAACTACACCAAATTCCATAAAAATAATTGAAATTTCCAAATGAATTCCATAAAACTAAGCCATCCAACTTTTTGTATTTGGAATGAAAGATTAGGCTGCCACTTGTATAGGTAAAATGTCCCTTTTATCCCATTTAGTCACTTTAGATTATTAATAGTCTAGGTGGCTAACTTGGTCATTTCACACTCTTATTACTTAAAATTTTTCTTTAGCATGTTATTCACATGTATTTTCTCAACTTTTTGTTCATTTTATTAGATTAAGATATTTAGTTTCTTTATACATATATTTTTATAGAATTATGGTGCATTTAAATTAGATTTTTCTTAAGCGATTTTTGTGCATTTGTATTATCGTACCTTAAGTGTTAAGGATATTCCATATACATCACTCTAATACCTTATAAATTTCACTTCATTGCATTTCAATAGTCTTTTAAATAGGTCACGGATTTTATAAGATATATCTTTATTACTTATTTACTCAATTTACATAAGACTTGGATACGATATTTTCATTGCATCTAGAATGTTACACTTAAAACCTTTTGGCAACCAAAATCCAACTAAAAGACAAAGAACTCCAATGTCAAAATTAACTTAGTTTTACTTTTCTCCGAGTTTCTCAGAAACCAAACACGCTTTTAGAGAAAGAAAGAGCATACCTCATTGCTCTTAACAGCAAGCTTGCTCTTAAAGGAACATCTAGGTTGTGATAATAACAATCAAAGAAATAAAGAATGTACTATGCTTCTTAAACATCTTAACAGCAGTAACAACATGAATGGCATAAACACTGCCAGCTCTAGAGTTATCAAAAATAGTATATACTAAAGTAAAATAAAAGAAAAAGCAAAAGCTGCAGGAACCCACATTGTCAAGGACCTGATGTTTCATTATTTAAAGCATTAACATTTCATTTTTCTTAATTTTGTTTCCTACAGCAGCACTTATTGTTTTGTTTTTGGAGAGGCACGAAACTGCTTCTCCTCCTAATTTCTGCAGTTCAAGTATCATGTTCAGTTTTTTTATTTTTTGTTTAATTATAAAATTTGAATAACTTTTTATTTCTTTTTCTTATTTTATGTATAATGGCAGGAATCCATCCCAAGTAAGTAATTATTTGTGTTATACATGATTCCACGAAAGAATGAGACCACTGAGCTTAGTAATTAAAATCTCTAAGGACGCTTTGTGTAGAATTTGAATACCCTGTTTCCAAACCATCCAATTAGAAGAAATAACAGATCTAATTATCTCCAATCATAAAAACCTCAAGGAAAAAATCTTCAACAGCCAAACAAAACAGACTTTCACTATAAATATCAAATCCTCAAACAGAAATCCATAAAATAAAAATACACTCATAATTTCAAACCCATAACAAATAATTTGGATAAATTAAAATCCTGATTACCAGAATTTAGGTCTAAGCTCCATTAATGTGAGTTCAAGATCAAAATTCTCCAATTTTTAGTCCATCGAATGCAATCGACATTCAGCAAAGAAAAATTAAATATAAGTATTCAAAGAATGTAATTAACTCGAATCGTAACTCGGAATCAATAAATATGAATATATTGAGGACATGCAGTAATTTCAAATATAAAATCTAGCAAGAAATTTAGAGATTGGTTTCATGCAAAACAAAAGAAAAAAATTTTGATTTCACTCGTTCCAATTTCAATTCTTAAGTTTCTTACATAAGAAAAAAAAGAAAACAATACAAATTAATAAAAGAATTAAATGCAAATAAAAAGGAAAATTATCTGAAAGAGTAGTTATATTCTAGAAGCAGTACATAGAATAGAAAAGAAGAAAAAGTGAAGGTGGCAAGTAAAAAGGAAGAGAGCATCGGTGGAATTTGGAGAATGTGAAGTAGCGTGAATGAACGATACAAAGAAAAGGGGTGAAATAGGAATAGTATAAAAAAGAGTTGGTTAAATTGGTACAACACTATTCTATGAATAGTGATTTTGGATTTCATTTTAGTGTATATATATAATATAACTAGGTAATAGCCTGTACATTGTTTAGTTATTATAGATTATATTTTGTAGTTTGTACCTTATAATATATAAATTATAATCACTTTACATATAATTATCTTTTTTAATATCCTTTCCTTAAAGCCCACAAATAAATTTATTAGGAGATGACAGAAAAATGAAGATCATAGCATGAAAGTTAAATACAAATAAAATATAATTTAATATCTAATTCATAAACAAACAAAAACTGTACAAATCAAGAATTTAGTCCTACCATAATAGTTGTTACGTAGTAGCTAAAGAATAAAGATCTACAAAATTACAAAATATGAAATCCAAACATGTAGTACATGAAATTTGCAAAAAGAAGAAGAAAAATTGATTGCGCATAAAAATATAAAAAACAAAAAAATAAAATAAAATAAAGAGCCAGTGTTAGCGCGAGATGAAAAAGAAAGACAATGGTGTATTCAAATTTGAAATTTTTTTTGAGGCACACCATTAGAATTTTTTTCCCCATTTGCTGACTTGGAAGCAGATTGGTTTCTCTTAGCATAACCAGAAGGCATTGATTTTGTATGATTACAGTCAGCAGGTTCTTCCTTAGATGCATCTTTCTACTTCAGAGCCAGCGCATGAATCTCATCATCCATCTGGACATTATAAGCATAGATCATAAGAAACTCAATCTATGCCTTTATACTTCATAAACCAGATGATAGGAGGGGACAAAACCAGCAAAGCCAAGCATAATATATCTAGAAACATAAAACAGACATCAAACTTATGTAGAACGCAAGCAATTGCAACAACAAAATTTAGGTTTACTACCAATTGACCACAAAGATGTTTTTCTAAACTGCTTGCTTTTACCTTCATTTAATATCTCAATTGTCATCAAAATAGTTAACTAAAGACTAACAATAAGTCAAATTGTCCATTATGTTCATAATAAATGTAATAGATTAATTATTGAATCTATTAAGAAACTATATATACTGATAAAGTAATACAAAAATGACATATCACCTGCCACTAATAGTAATAATCAGTACTTAAAATTTATAGAAGAAATACACACCTGCTTGATTTGATTTCTGGTGGAGCAGGAAGCTCAGGAACCAGATCCTTCCATTTCTCTGGATCATTACTGCTTCATCATCATCATTGACAATCTCTTCATGCGCTAATCTTCACCTAAAGTCAACAAATACGCATCACTTAAACACGCATCACTTAAATAGGAACTACTTGAAAAGCTAAATTAGAAAGAGCACTTTTTGAAAAGTTTAAAATAAAAATATAATGTTCACATTGAGTATTTACTTCATTTATGAAGATCCTCTCCTCAATCTCACGGAGGGAACGATTGTATAGTAGCTGCATGATCGATTGTATAGTAGCTGCATGATGGGGAATTTTATTATCATTTTCTTTGGATAGTTAGTTACCAATTTTAATTCATTCGGCAGTGTATTAGTCTGAAACTATAGAAGTAATGAAAACAAGAAAAGAGAAATAAAGTAGTAAAAACCTAATTAAACAAAAATAACAGCATATGACATGGGTTGATTTCTTTAGAAGAAATTAATTTTTGTTTTGGTAAAATTTTTGTTAGTGAAAATTATGGAAATTTATGGAATAAATGTTACATAATAATCAAGCAAAATTATTTTCATTTCAACAATTAAACAATTATATCTTTATCTAAACATTATGAATATTTTTTTAATTAGTCAAGTCAAGTTATTTTAATATGAATTAGTAATTAAGAATGAAACAAAAATTCCTGTTTAATTATCATAAAAAATTACTGCTTTTGATAAAAACAGTATTCAAATTATAGTTCTTCCACTTGTGCTCTGCAAAAGATATTCCAACATGGTATTCTCCTTTATTTTAGATAAGGCCAAAGAAAAATTTAAAAAAAAAAAAAAATGCATGTTGAATTTTAAGTACCAGAACTATTTAAAAACATATGACAAACATAGCTGAATGTTTCATGCATAATTGATATATTAACTGAAATGAAATTAGCTATTGGATAATATTTGGAATACAGAATATCAAAACTCCCAAAGAGGGAAACAGGCATGCACGCCATTAATTACCTCTTAGTCTCATGGGTATAATCCTATATTTAATAGAATTAATCAAGGGGGAAAAATCTACAATTGCCCTAGAGCCTTCAATCTCAATGATAATAAATTAAGCTGTTTTTAGGGAAAAAAAAAAAAAAAAAAAAAAAACACTATATGCCATTCTCTGCAGTTAAAATTTTGCAGCACTGCATCTCCCCGGTCCTATTGGCATGTCCATTCGTTTATAATCACAACTCATCATGAACCTCATTTTCTTCCTTGAATTCTTCGCCCGAGCTGCTTGAATCTACTGTTGATTTTTCAGTTTCAGCATTCTTCTTAGAAGTAGAATTAGAACTGCTCGATTTCTCACTGCTTTCCTCAGATTCATTTTTCTTATGCTTCTCAGCTTTAGGTTTTGGCTTCGGAATTTTGTTAGCAGTAGCAACCTTAAAAATTAAAACACCAAAAAACATTCAAAACTGTCTTGTCAATGAAAAACTGAGGATATATTTGGTAAGTCATAATAGAATGTAAATATTAATATAATCAAATATGTTTCTAGTGTAAACAAAATGCAATTGATTAATATAACTTTACATTCCATTACGGCTTTCCAAGCATAGCATAACAGAAAAATCCTATTTTCAAGAAATGCAGAAGTAATTTAATACCTTATTTTGAAGATTAAATAACTTTTCGTATACTTCTTCAGATGTAAATGCTGGTTTGCTGAATGCTGAAATCCTGTTAAGAAGAAGAGGTAGGGAAGAAAGAAAACGTTAAATAACAATCAACACCTGGATTTAACTAATCCATTTATATATGCACAAGCTCTCTATAGTCATGTCTTAAAATTCATCATGGATAGACTTCTTTTTAACTAATCCTTGAAAGTCCTTTTGATCCAACCATACAACCAATATATTCAGGTCTTCTTGCCAGAGTCAAGTTTTCTCTACCCCAGAGAAAATGATGGCGCAAGCATTAAAAATAACAGTATATGTTTTTACTTTTAACGTGTTGCTGTTCATGCTGCAACTATGCAGCTTCAAAATTCAGTTATTCGATTAGTTTATGCTCTATTTCAACTGCTAGGATCTGATTTTACTAGGTTTATCTTCAGATATTATGACAGCAGAATAAGAGCAGACCTCATACGTTCAATCAAACCACTTGGCTAGGTATTCTTGTCAATAAACGGACTTCTTTAGTCATATTTACCTTCAATAACTTGTAGTCTCCTTACAAACTAAATTAAGATTAGGGTTTGTTAGCACATCACTATGATATCACAATTATAGTTGAAAAGCACTACAATATGCTAGATAATAAATAATCTAGACAGCCTAAGAGCCTTTGATCTTTTATATTAAGTCATGTTGAACTTTCTGTAGTCTACAATGCAAAGCACTAGGTTATACTTGCTGAATATGCAAATAAACACTTCACATACACAATGTGCTTCCTAACACTTGAACTATAACTTGTAAATACGTATATACATATATCAATCTATGATTATATAGATAAGTTAATATAAATGGCCAAATACTTGAAGAAACTTAGGAAATTATACTAAAAAATACAAACCATATTTGCAGCAGAGTGGCAACCACAGCCAATAACAAAAACAAAAATTGAAGGGAAGTGGAAACATCTTACTTCTTCTGTTCAGCCTCCTTCTCATCCAGCCAACTCTTTAGCTTCTCAGCATCACTTAGAACCTACAAAAGCAAATATTCAAAATTTTAAATGTAAATCATATGACATTATTCAATCATTGACAGTTCAAAGAAAAATCATAAAGAGGCAGAGTTGGTCAATATGTGAAAAGCACCTCATCTATTTTATCCTTTGGAAGCCAAGGTTTGTTTTTCTCCCAGCCCTGCACAATCTGCAGTGACATAAAGAAAAAGGGTCAATCATGCTTTTAAAACCTAACAACTGCCATGTAGAGAAGACAACAGTCGTAATAAAATGAAGCAAACTTCTATCTATAAAAGGCTGAATAGGTAGTAAAGGTGCATTGATTGACATCTGCAACTGCTACTGCAACTCATATATATAACCAAAGACAATCCGCAAATAGTCAACAGTAAATTGCAGAAAAGTTGCCAAATGGAAGAACCACTAGCAGCAAACACATGATATCAGTCAAAAACAGAGATTCTTTAACAAACACATGATACATGCAAGGGTCCAATGGAAAAACAATTCAAGCATCATATCAAAAACACATGATACATGCAAAGGTCCAGTGGAAAAACAATTCAAGCATCATATCAAAAGCACATGCTACCTTTGTTATATACTTCATGCTGATCATTTAAATTTTGATCTTAATGCTCATGGATATACTTGTTCCATTTAGTGAAAAAACAGTAGTTTAATTTTGTCAAAGCTCATTCCTGATTTCACATTTTTCTTCAAACCAATCCAGCAATAACATAATATCAATATGTTACTTGAACTGTTGTAAGCGTGTGGTTTTCCCCTATACACCTATTAATTTGTTTGAATTAAATCATTTGAACTTTCATCACCTGTTGCAGCTCTCCAAGATACTTTAAAGCAAGTTCAGCTGCTGCTGGCCTTGCAGTAAGCTCTTTATACCTGCACCAGAATATTTGTCAGCTCGGATCAGGGGTTTAAATTACAGAATTCGAAACAGTAACAGAACAAAAATTGAGTCATCAAATCGGCCAGAATCAAACTGAATCAGTATGAATCGGCCACTGCTGCTGTGAAATATTTTAAGACCATTCACTCCAATCAACAATGAACTCAAAGTTTGAAAAGAGAATTAATAAAACAATACAAGATATCAAGTAAACAATAACATAAATTAAAATTTTATAAAATAAACAGACAATTTTCATGTTTTGTCAACTGCTTTGGAGTAATTGGTCAATCACCTATAGAGAAACAGAAATAATGCAATGCTGCGCTAAAATCCCATTATGATACAGGATACACTAAAGAAAAGCCAATATTCAAGACCATGGCTGGAACACTGAATTTAAGTACACAAGCTAATAATGTGATAATACACCTGCTAAAGAAGACGTGCTCATCCGCTGGAGGTTTAGACCTTACTTAAATTAATTCATACCTGAAAAATATAGGGTCACCAATAGTTTTTAATGAATCGAGACGATCCTGAAACTCAGTGGCAGTAGCATCTTCACCATCAGTATATAACCATTCTTGTACCTGAAAAATCCAAGATGTTAATTTTGCAAATGCAAGTCAAATGGCTACAACACAGACCATTTTGAGTTTTCAAGTGCTAAAAATTTTTAATCCATAATGTGATGACATGAAAAGATAGACAAAAGGTAAGACTTTCTAAAGGACAAAAATATGAATTAAACATAGAGTATCTATGTTACAATATTGTGCTTTTTTCCTGATCAAAATAAAAAAATAAAAAATTTTTCTTTCAGTTCAGATATTTACATTTAATATGAAAAATTAGTAAAAGGATTCAAAATGAAAAACGTTAATTTTTGAGATTGGTTATATTAACATAATTAATATATATATATATATATATATATGCATAGGTTCAGGTATTTAATTATGAAAATTATGAATAATGTTTTTGAAGTTTTTGAATTAAAATATGATATTTCTATTGCTACCAAGAAAACGCGTTTTCCATTCTTTGTTTTCTAGTTTTCATTTTCTAAGAGTACTGTTTTCTTAGAAAACAGAAAATTGTCTTGTATAAGTAAATATGCCCTTAAAATTTTAAGTTTATATATATATACTAGTTTAGTGCACTAATTTTTAAGTAAGTTTAGCGCTTATATCATAATTGAGTCAGAGTATTTATCAGAGATAAATCTACCATGAGTACGAGTTACATTGTTAGCATCAAACTCAACTTCCATCTCTTATTTACTTTTCACTTTTTTATTGGCTCAGTTTTGGAAAACCATGTCAAAGAATTTGAGTCCATTCAATCCTAATGATCAAATTAAATTTAATTCTTAGCAAGAATTGTTCCAAATGGATGTAAATCAATAAAATTCAATTTCTTTTACTTCTTTAATGATGGTTTAAGAAACAACTAACAGCTGTACAAGACCAGGAAATAAAATATAAAATTTGAGCATTAAACCATTCTAATTAAATTGAATTATTGCAAAATCAAATATAAAATGACCTCTTTTTATTTATTTCAAAACCATTTCTTTTTTAATATTGAAATAATTGAATTCTATCAAATGTTGTCCTTTCCGAATTCGGAATTGGCAAAGTAAATTTCAGCTCAATGTTATAAAATTTGGGTTTCCAATAGAAGCCTTGTGTTCTATTTTGCAAACGAATATTTTATTTTTATTGGTTAATTTACGAACATTTTCAAGGGCAATTAAGGATATGAAAATGTACAATTTGATACAGACAAGATAGATACTTAAAAATTTAAAACCTTATTAATTTTAACTCGATATATAGTTGTTATCACAGAAATTAAGAAATAAAAAGAACTCTCTATAATTTTTAACTAATGATTCCTTTAAAGTTATACTAATTTGTCCATCAAAACCTACAAAATTTTTATGGGATCGAACATATGTGTATAACTAAGGATTAGAGGGAAATTTTCAAAATCAAACTACTATTGAATAAGATATTGCAAATACTTTTGATATTCTATTATATTGCTCTTAAGACATGATACTGAGCTAAATTACAAATTTGGCCACTAAAGTTTGACAAAAAATTGTGGCACTAAGGTCACTAAAAGTTCAATTGTTTTCCTACTAAGTCACTAAAATTTAATGTGTTTGAATATTTAGTCTAGATTATAATTTAAGGATTTCTTCAGTTAGGGATCAGTATTGTAAAACTTGACGCTGTGAAAAGCGACTGCAAGTAAGAGTTTTGGAAAAGTTCATTATTGCTCTATAACTTTTGTTAAGAAATTGAATTTGGGGACAACACACAACATGGGAGAAAGAAATTTAAAATAAAATAAATAAATAAATAAAATAAAAACCTTTCCACAACTCTAGCAACATAATATTTTTTTTCTGCAATAGAAAGTTCTAGCAACGCTTACATATTATTCAGAATATTTCTATATTTAAATAGATTAAATTTGCTAAAATACATAGTTGAAACACTATTTTAAAGTGTAGTTATTAAACTGAGAAAAACTAAACATCAGATGCCTCATTACAATCTAGGTCAAACTTCGGTGACCAAATCTATAACTTACCCAATTAAATGGAATGCCTAGTAAGTAAAATAAACTCTCAAGCAAGAACCATCTTTAGATTAAAAATATTTGCATTGAAAAGCAAGTATTACCCAAACTTGTTCTACTAGATTTTGTGTTCCAAATTAAATATCAACAAATAATTACTAATAAAACATCAATGTTCATGGGAGTCCATGGAGAAGATAAAAGTTGAAGTGTGCTTAGCTAGAATTGCCAGAGCCACTCAACAAAATTAAAAATTAGGAACTTACCCAATGCACTTTTGTTTAGTATACCAATTGAAATTTTAGATAATATAATAGTACATTACTCAGTTAGCTTGTTATATATATATATATTTTGTAGTGTCTACTGAGTTATAAAAGAGGATTCCCAGTCCTCAGTGTTGTATAATGACATGTTTGCTCATTTTTTATTTTTGTTACTGATGCTAGAGTCTAATATCATTTAAAAAAAATTATATTATTCATACTAACAACCACCATGTATAACATACAGAAACCACTAGAAAAAATGACAAGTAGAACAAAGTTAAGAATAAGGAAAAGAGGAGAGAAGGAAGAAAGAAGGAAAGGCTAACCTCATCAAGCTTTTCAATGAAAGATTTGCGTTCTTCATCAGAACATATTTTCTCAAACTCCTCAGATGTTTCAAGCTGAACTAGCCAAAATAAAAATCAATCAAAAAACAAAACTAAAGGGAATATAAAGCTAGTTAACAATACTAAACAATATTGAAAAAAATCAAGTCAAACAAAAACTTACTTTGTTTTAGTATTTTGAGATTAATACACAAGGCCTATTTTAAGGTACATCACACATAAGATTGGCAGTGTATAATACAGAGACTAAAATCTTCATAGACAAATAATGGAACAAACATCAAGTAAATTCAAGAAAATCAAAACAATATTAACACCAGGTGCATAAATAGTTTGATTTTTTCAATAGTTGAGATGCAGCAGTGACTCAAGTATTCACACCTTTTCTTTAGTAGAATATATGTATCCTTCCAAGTTATTTTTCAATTCAGAAGTCCTCCTTCGCTCAGCATCCTTTTTGTCCAATACTTCTAATTTAGTTATGGACTCAGCAAGAGATTCTCCTGAAAGAGGCATTCCAGGTCCCAATGTCTTCTCCACAACCTACAAAATAGGAAAAAAAAAATATAGAAAGCAATAAACGAGTCACGAAAATTTATATCAGGAACGGTACAGAAAGTCTTGACGTCATTAGCATATTTGCACCTTCAGTGCAACCCTAAATGTCTTCTTTTTCAGCTTCTTTTCTGTACCCGGCTCAATGACACTTGGCTCTTCAACATTAGAGTTGGTTGCATTGTTGATGCCACCCTCAGATTGCAAGTTTTCACTGGTTTCCTCTGAAACGTTTTTGGCCCCAGTTTCAACTGATATGTTAGGAGAGGTAGCAGTTGTATTATCTACAGTCAGATTCTTTTTAGGGACTTCCACCCATTCTGATATTTCAATAATAGCATCTGCTCGATCCAGAGAAAGAATTCCACTTCGACTGAGAGAGAAGTGCAGATTAGCCTTGATGGGAGAGGACAGATTTCGAGATGAATATCTAGACAATATAAGGAATAAAGATGAGAAAATTATATCACAAGTTTTTGCTTGGAATAATTAAAAGCACGGTAAGCATCTACGTGATTTAGAGGATCATTATCCTTACTTCTCACTTGCATCTATCAGACCAGAAACAGCATACTGTGCAAATATGGCAGAGACAGTACCAGGAGGTAAAAGATCTTCAGTCTCGTAAGCAAGCGAGACATCAAAATCTTTGTCATGGATAATGGATCTGAACATCTGCAATTATCAAAATCATGCAATCTGAAAATATAGAAAACAAAGTTGATAATGTTGAAAATATTAAATAGTTTTCTTTTCCCCATTACGAACATTTTGACCTCAAGCACATGAATTATAGTCACATCATTTCTTTCAAACACAATAAAAATATTACAATGCCATTTACCTTACTGGGAAGCTTTTTCATCCTTGGCACAAGCAACTGCCTAGTGCTCTCGTCTTTCAGAAGATTAGGTCCATCTAACTCAATTACAAATCCATAAGAAGAACCATCAACCATTCCCAGCTTACGATTCAATTTGATCCCATCACTTAGATTTGCAGCATGCAGTGCTGAGCCTAGAACTATAGCCTCATCGGCATCCAGATGTTTGTCCAGTTCATTTTTTCCAAGAAATTCCTGGAGCTTAGCCTGTCATTAGGAAAATCAGAAAGTTACATGCTCGCTCCATGAACTGATGAAAACCATTAACACGGTTCATATAATTTTTGCAGGATCATGTTTTGAATTGGTAATTACAACATGCACGCCGAGCTATCTGCAAATCAGGCAGTTGAACAGGATTCATTCCAATTATGTATAGTGCATGCAATATTACCATGCATCTTTATATCAACAATTAAAAAGCATAAATGTTATGCCCACAATTATCTAAGATGATATTGATTTGAAAGAAGCAATCTTAAAGGCATGTTTTTGCAATTAATGCATGATACTAAATTTTCTTGATCTAGTTTTAGAAAATATTCATCACACAAAGGCAGAATGGGAAAAGGATAAAAATAGACCTGCAAATGTGAACATGCTCCAGAAACCTATTCTAGGAAACAATGACAGAGTTCAACTGTATAATTGTTATCTACATTACCCCAAGAAAAATCCGGGAAAAAAATTGCCTTCCATATTATATTAGACAAGATGGTGTCAATAACAATATTTTCAACAATCCCCTTTCTTGATATATTGAACAGAATATAAAATGATATCGAGGAATTCCAGGGTGTAGTATTGCATTTACTGAGACCAATCATATGTTACTGATGCTAAATAAATGATACTCACAGAATTTATCTCAAGTTATTTGAAAAATCAATTCTATAACTCGCAACAATATGTCATATGTCTAGAATATATTCCAACATATAGGGTTATTTGTTAATTTATGCAATGAGTACATGGATGGTAACTGCAAAAACAGAAACAAATAAGGAAGCTATTTCAAACCAATGAAATCATGTCCTTAAGAAAAATGACCCTTATATTCTCTTCCTATTGTTTTGATTTCAGCCATCCAAGCTTTATGTACCCAGTATTTTATTTACTTGTCTCTTCCTTTAGAGATCCTTTCAAAAACTTAACACATTAATTTTGACTTCAACAAATTGAATCTCCAAGAACCTCAAAAAAAAAAAAAAATCAAAAGAGCAAGAGCAAAGGCAAGAATGATGGAATGATAGAACTATGATTTGTTACTGGCTGAAATTTTATCTAAATGAAACAAAATGTACCAATATGGCCCATAAAAGACAAAATAGATGGCAGTTATTCTGTTTTCTTCACAATATGAATGCGCAATATTGTGACATTGCTTGAATTTTAATCATAAAAATTTGAGCTAACTGTTGATGTGAAGTTTAATCAGTTTTTTTCTGGCACACGTCCAGAACTGATAAAGTAGTACCAACCTGCAACTTTGGCACTCTGATAGCACCACCTATAAGCTCTACTGCATATATTTCATCCACCTTCAACCCCGTATGTTTGAGCACTTCTTTGAGAGGTGTAAGAGATCTATCCCATAAATCTTCACACAGCTCTTCAAATTTATCACGTGTTACCGTACTTCTGGTAAACAAACAATCAAATACATCGAGATTAACATTTATATTCACATGAACTTATTTACTTAGGGCAACTGCTACTTGGACAACAACAGATATTTGAAATCCCATTATACAATCCAACTATATATATATATATATATATATATATATATATATAGGTGTGAAAGACAAAGGAAAGGGAAGGAGTACAATAATGCAATTAAGAAAGAAATCTTCAGGTTACGGTGCATGAAGTAATTAAATGCATAACTGATAACCATAGGTACCATGCATCCTAATGACCTTGTTGCTTGTCAAATTCCGTATCTTTTTAATGATCACAAGGAGGAAAATGCAAGTGACCCAATTCCATTCGTTTGTAGAGGAGAAAAACCAGGAAACTTACCATTATCCACGTCTATGATAAAAGAAAATATGCAGAATTAAAAAACACTCAACACTTTTCTTGTATTGCTGGATGCAGGCTACACTCCAATAAATCTAAAAAACAAGTGTTATGCACCTAATGCTACCCTCTTGACAGTACGAAAAAACAATGCTATGTGTTTATGTTTAGAACTTTAGATGAATTTGTGTAGGGAAATCAATTTAACCAACTTTTAAACCCAAGCTAGTTGAGGTCAGTTATATAGTTCCATTTTCCTCCATTCGTTCCAATTCAAAATTGCATCTTCAGAAACATCTGGTTTATATTAGTCCCTGTGTCATCCCCACTCTTCCCCTTGCTTTTCTTATCTGCAATAACTTTAATGCCCTCAAGCTTTCCTTCTGGTGTTTTTGCTAGTCTGACATGCACATGTGCAAGGCATATCAATGTATTTTCCCTTCCTCATTGGGTGCCACTTCTACCTGCTTATAAATTGTATCCATTCTTTATCTTGTCCATCCTTATATTTCCACATATCCATCTTAGCACCTTCATTTGTTTTCTCATGCTTATCTTATATACAGATTATTTTTCCACCACTTTATCTGATCACATCATGATTGAGTAAAAACTTCAGCTTCAAAATAGTTGGTCTTTTGTGATCTTATACAACTCCAGCTTTAATCCTATGGGTGAAATCCTCCTCACTTCCAGTATCCATTCTTACCCTTTATATAATAGAGCCAATGTATCTAAAACATGTGCTTTGTGGGACCTCTTTACCATCAAGCCTTCCATTACTAAATTGAAACCCAGTTTTAGTTCTGCTTAACTTAATACCCTTGGACTCAAGGATGCCCCTTCATAACTATAACTTCTTGTTAAACAAGTCAGGTTTCTTCTATTAACACTGAAGAAATCACTGAAGCATGATACTTCCTTAACCAGAAATAGCCGTTTCAAATATAATATTTAGGAGTTATAAGAGTAAGATTCTTTTCTGCTTGAAATCCTTCTCACCAAGAGCAAATTAAAAGGCATTACCATGGATGTTGAGAATCCTCAGCATGCTAATTATACTGTGGACATGAAAGCCAATATAATGGTCCTGAAAATACAGAAGTGCCACACTTTATCATATTTCAGATCTTACAACTGAAACTATACCATCTTTTTTAGTGGAAGCACCAAGTTCTTCAAAATGACTTGGTTTGGGCAATGGTTTCCACCCTAGAAATTCTATCCAAGGCCATTAGCTTCTCACTATAAAACCCAATGCAGAAGGCCTTAGTTGTGGTAAGGCACAATTATATACCCAATTTAAAGAAGAAAATTCAAATTATAGGCCAGAAGAAAAACTGAAGGGAACAAACTTATAAGTAAGCACCCCGGCAGCGGCTAAAGGGCCATAAAGGTGGCAACACTTGGTAAACATAAACTTGACAAAATCAACCTGGCATGCATGGTAAAGTACATGTCCTTAAGACTCAACATACCTGAAGTCTCGATCATCATATAAAGATTCAACTGATATTGGAGCGATTGTATTTGCACTCAAGATTTCTTTAGTGCGTTTAACCTGTTTCTTCAATTTAGCCATTGCCTTAGGAGAGTTTCTCACATCAATCCCATTTCCAACTTGTTTATTAAACTCATCTGCAAAAAACTCTACCAGCCGTGCTTCCATATCTTGGCCTCCAAGCTGTGGGTCCCATCTAACATCCTTAACCTGGACATGCATTAAGCAAACGACAATGCTATCAGACTGAAAGAAAAACCCAATAACAAGGAGAACAATAAACTATGTACAAGATAAGTGAAAATTTTTTATCCTATTTCAGGTTTCAATCAAAAACCTAAATTAGATATAGCAGAGGTCTACCATTAGAGAGAGAGAGAGAGAGAGAGAGAGAAGGTTAGACCCGAAAACTACATATAAAAAGAAAATTAGGAAAAAAAGGCACTGATATAAAGTTGAAAGAAAGTAGCCAACAACATCTAACAAGAGCAATCATATCAGAATGTGCAAGAATAATTTTAATCTAATAAGATCACTGGTGCTTTTCCATTATTAAGATTAATGTCATAGATTTGCAACCAGAAAAGTATTAATGTTGTTTAGATAATTAAGTTTTTTGCCAGTCATAAACCATATCTCTAATTTTTAGGCAAAGACACCTTCTAGGGTTAAATTTCCACTTTGTCCCTATATTATGTTAGTAGATTTTCTTCCATTCCCTCCCATTTTCCCATTCTTCCTCTTGTGCTATAATATAATCCTGTTTCTATATAGGAACCAAAGATAAAGGATACATGACATATACAAATGTGCACTATTGGACCATGTAAAGCATGTTCTTGTGATAAAAATACACCAAATGCCAATAGATATTGCTAAATGGAAACGCACCTGAAATTGGTTAATGGAAACAGTCTTCCCAAACTCCTTGCCACTATAAGCTGAGTAATACACAAGCGCAGCATAAGTGCTACTTGCACCCATGTCATAGAATACAACATATCTAGACCCATTAGGAAAATCTTTATCAATCCCATACTGTAAAGCTGCACCTGAATGCTCATTAATCAGGGAAAGCACATTAATCCCAGCCAACTGGGCAGCCTGAATCAACCCCCTCCTCTCTGCCTGCCCAAAATATGGTGGCACACTGATGACCGCATCCTTCACTGTCACCTTCGAATGAAACTCTGCCAGATGCATTGCATAACTCAAAATCATGGCCACCAACTCCTCAATTGAATACACTGTGACATCATCATCAATTTTCACACCCACAGAGCCTCTAGAATCTTCCACAATATCAAATGGCAAGTACATTGAATCTAAATAGGCCTTTACATGCTTGTAAGGTTTCCCAATCATGTCACGGAGTTGGGAATAGACTTTGCCAGGGTAACGAGCAGTGATTCCAGCAGCTTCTTCACCTAGAAGACGGGTACCGGAATGGAATGCCACTAAGCCTGGGGATTTCCTCTTTGACATCTCATTGATTGCAATGGAAATTGGGGACTGCCCCGGTTTTAGGTTCACAACAGCTACTTTCATCCAATCTGTGCCTAGATCTATGCTCACTACAGCTGAGTGTGAAGGGATTAAATTTAAAGAAAGCAAGGACATCAATAAAATCAATCTGAATGGGAGTGACATCATCCTGATCAGTGTATTTTAATAAATAAACAATCCTTCTCTGCAAGACAAGCAAAGAAAAGAAAAACTATGTTAAAAAGGCCTGAAATTACATCTAGTATTCATTTAAACTGCAAGCATAATCAGCTAAAATGAACTTTAAATGAACAATGAAGTTCCCAAAATTAACTAGGTGGCACAGTAAATTATATACAGAAGCAGCAAAAGTTGCCTCATTTAGTTCATGCAGAAAAGGCAAATGGGAGAATGATTTTCATCCTGCAAGCTATGGCATCATCAATACAAAAGCAGGCAGGAGAGTCAACAAGAATAAACAATTAAGCACTTGTTTACGTGTCCAGCATTCAAAATGTTGGTGTAGAAGAGAGATTTGGATTACAATTTTCTTTGGTGATCGCGCGTGAAGAAGAAAAGGAAAACTTTTATGATGGTGTTGATTTGTAGAAAACCCTTTTCTGTTTTTCATTTTCCATTATCCATGGAGATGGAAGATTTAGAAAAAAAAAAAAAAAAAGGAAACTAGATTCATTTGTAATAATAATTTGAAAACTATTTTCTATCTCTAGAAGATGGCTAATGTTTTCAAATTACAATTTTTTTTCCACATTTTTATTTTGTGTTTTCCTATATGAATTATTATTTATATTTTTTTAAATTATTCATTTTTTATCTTAAATTTTTATTTTTATTTTTTAAATTATTTTTTCCCATATTTTTTAATTTTTTTTATTTTAATTGATGTCTTAAAAGAAAAAACTAGTTATTAAGCTATAAATAATAATTAAAAAATATATATATAAAAAAATCCTATTGCTAAAAACCAATTATTGAAGGAGAGAATAATAACAATTATTGAAGGAGAGAATAATAACAATTAGTGAAGTGAAACATCATTAGAGCAGTCAGTCAAATTCCAAATTGATCTGATGATCAAATTTAAGTCCAGCAAGTATGATATAGAATTTCAAGAATTTGCTCATATAATCAGTTAATCACTTAAGATTTTAAAAATAATCACCTTACTTTTGCTAATCTATTAGAGCTAATTAAAAAGTTTATTACATATGATAAAAATCATCATGGGGAAGCCCAAATTACAATTAAAATAATCAAATTAGTTTAGATGCCAGCAAATTACTCAACTCATGTTTTAAGTGATCAAAGAGAATAAATTAGATTTGTCAACCTTATCACTATAACTTCTTAAATAAGATTAGCAAGATAACTACATAAAAAACACAATACACAACTACATAACTTCATCCAATGGCGAGACTGTCACTTACAAAACTGCTAATCGCCATCAAACTACAAAATTAATGTCAAAATTAAATCTCCAACAAAAACAGATTGATAACAAGTTAATAGTTATTTCCATCAAGCCAACCTGAGTGCTGGCTATTCAGAAAAGCATGAACGGCACCTCCACAAGATAAATTACCTTGTAAAAGTAAATTACACAGATAAAAATATCTGAATCCAATTCAGCTTCAAAAGCAGATTTCTAAACCCAATACTATATGTTACCTTTACCAGAATATAATAGCAAAGTATTCAAATACTCTAAAAGTTTAATTCTTACAAATGGGAACAAATCTAAAGTAAAAAAAAAAAAAAAATCAATTGAATATCATTTATTGGCTCTATTGAATTATAATATTGTTTTATCTCAACTAATCAATTATCACAGCAGTGGAAAAAAACATCAATTGAATATCATTTCTTGGCTCTGGGGATTTCCTCTTTGACATCTCATTGATTGCAATGGAAATTGGGGACTGCCCCGGTTTTAGGTTCACAACAGCTACTTTCATCCATTCTGAGCCTAGATCTATGCTCACTACAGCTGAGTGTGAAGGGATCAAATTTAAAGAAAGCAAGGACAGCAATAAAACCAATTTGAATGGCAGTGACATCATCCTGATTAGTGTATTGTAATAAATAAACAATCCTTCTCTGCAAGACAAGCAAAGAATACAAAGAAAAATTATGTAAAAAGGCCTGAAATTACATTGTTATTCTATGATACATTACAACAGCAAGCATAATCAGCTAAAATGAACTTTAAGAACAATGAAGTTCCTAAAATTAACTAGGTGGCACGGTAAATTAGATACAGAAGCAGGTAAAGTTGCCTTATTTAGTTCATGCAGAAAAGGCAAATGGGAGCATGATTTTCATCCTCCAAGCTGTGGTGTCATCAATACAAAAGCGGCAGGAGAGTCAACAAGAATGAACAACTAAGCACTTGTTTATGTGAGCTTGGTAAAGTATTATACATTCTTACTCACAGTTTATAAAGAAAGTATAGCCTCAGTGTCAATCCTTGCTTTGGAGTTGAGAAAAGCCTTGACCAATCTAGAAGGAGATTAACAGAAACAGAGGAGAATTCTTATTAATACTAGAATCAATCCAAATAACTTGTTTATTATTACCTAGACTTCACATACGGAGATTCGGTCAGAAATCCGACAGAATCTCCCCCTATGACTTGGACTTAACCACATGTTTAAAAATCATCATTCAATAATTAAAGTTTCAAAGCACATCCTTTAGGCAACTCACAACAACTGATCCATCCGCCATTTTTTACAATTCATCATTATTATTAATCATACATCGCCCTTTTTCTTTTGGTAATAGAAAATTCAATAGCAATACATCAAAATCCCAATTTATTAATATTCTTACCCAATATTAAACATAACACACGAATTTTTTCATATCCTTATCCGTATTCGAAATCAACAATACCAAAGGTTTCACATTACATAACTATGACTTTGATTAGCTTTAAATCGTGTTAACAAAATAAGCTAATAAAAATAATTCATGTCTTGAGTGTATCCAATATAACTTAGCTATTAGGTAGCAAACTACCGGTTATTAAACTCACTGTTTACTTTAAAGGCACTAAGTTAAAAGGTTTTATATGTTTATAAACTAAACTTCTTAAGTCACAATAATGGTCAAGATTTCACTTAGTAGATACAACACGGTGCTTACAACCAGTTTCTAATAATTAATTGGTTCCAATTAACTTAGAATAATAATTACTTGACTGACTAGTTATATAAACCTCTTTAAGTTCGTAATCAATCTCGTTCTATAGATTTCTAGGAGTTTTTGGCTTCTAAGCCTATTTATCGGATTTGCATTGATTATCAGTTCAAGTATCTAACAGTGTGGAATCACCAAACTAATTGGATATTGAGAACCTATATAAGAGGTGCAACATTCTGCCCCCAGGAAATCCGGTCACCGGAGCCGCCATCGACGCCACAGTTTACGGTGGCAGCTGATATCCATCTTCGCCAAAAATAGCAAATATATAGCCAAAATATTCCGAAGTCAGTGAGGAAGCTTAATTTAGCTTCAATTTAACAATTTAAATCAATCCCCTAATTTCTATCAAATATCAAAACCTAGGACCTTAATCGCAAATCCCACATTTAAGCACGAATTAATTGAAGACAAATAATTTAAACACAATAAGAGGTGATTTCGACTCACCTCCTCCACCAAACCCGCCGGAGATGATGTGAAGATACCGAAATCAAGTTGTCCGGCACCCTCTCCTACCAGCGCGACGGTGATTTGAGCGGCAAAGAAGGGCGACCAGCTCAAGGGAAAAATGCTGCTAGTTGTGTCCGAAGGTTGGGAACTCGCCGTGCCTTGGCCGGCATGGAGGAAAGGCTGAGATCATCTGTTTGTTTTCCATCAATTTCATGTTAACGTGGCAGTTATCTCTCACAAACGTGCCTTACAACATCCGATCTCAACATCAAATTATACATCCGCTTGTACTAAAAAAAGCTTAAATTTTTAACGTTTTTATTAAAAATGGCCCTCTTTTAATTTTATTAATCACTGCTCACTAATTAATCTCTGTCAAATAATTTTATTATATTTATATTTATTCAATTAAATAATTTATTAATTAATTATATATATTAAGTGTATAATAGGATTAATCAATTAGAATTCAATTTTCTTGAAAAGTCTTTTAAATATACCAATCAATATACTTGCTCTCTTGACAATCAAAAGCAAAGGGCAACTTGAAAAAAATCATATTCTTGAAGGGTATAACCAGTAGATATCTTCTTACAGTGATTTTCAAAGACTTCTTTGATCTCATCCTGGAAACGGTATTAATCAATATAGAAAAATAAGTTTTGAAAAGTGAAATTCTATATTAATTAGTATATTTAAAAATAATGTTTTTAAAAAACTTTTTACTAAAATTGAATTCTAATTGATTAATCCCATTATATACATAATATACATAGTTAATTAATAAACTATTTAATTAAATAAATATTAATATAACAAAATCATTTGATAAAGATTAATTAGTGGGCAGTATTCATTGATAAAATTAAAAGAACTGTTCAAATTTAATAAAAACGTTAAAGTTCAGAATTTTTTCTTTAGTATATGTGAATATATGACTTGTCGTTAATATTGAATGTTGTAGGACTTACTTATGAGAGATAACTGTCACATTAGCATGAAATTGATGGAAGACGCGGAGGCTGTAATTGATATAAAAAATTAAGTACGTAGTATTTATTATTAAAAGAACTGGCCAAATTTTAGTTATTTTTTTTATGGGTTTGTTTCGGTACTAATAATAATATTAAATAATAACTATAGTTACAGTATAATAATATATAGGGAAAATTACGATTTTATTTTTATGTTTTGCCAAAATTAACTAGTGTACCTCATATTTTAAATTTTACACTAAAACTTTCTTATGTTTTGCCTCCGTTAAACTCTCATACACTTCTGTCTAATTTCTATACTTTTTCCGTTAATTTTCCTATTTGGAGGAAGAATAAGGTAACGAGCCACCAATTTGGAGGGAGCAAGTTGTGATCCATCCTCGGCGACTGTTGGCAAAGAACTAGAGCGAGTGGACAAACAACGATGGGCACTGGGGGTTCCTCCTATGCAAGCAACAAACTAAAATTGGAGAGTTGAGCTCGAGGAACATTTGACATTTATATTTAAGATTTGCATATTCGAAAACAATGATGCATTAGTCTTCTTCTCCATTTCTTTCACTGTCGGTTTTCTTTCTATCTTATCCAAAATAATTTGTTCTATATGCGTAAGAGAAGCCGAGAAGCTATCAACTCTGTGAATTCAAAAACTAAAACTGAATCTATTCATTTAATTGCGTACAAGAGCAAATTCAACACAAATGACAAATACCAGTTCAAAAAAAAATAAAAAAATTCATATATGTATCAATATTACATACAAGGAAATTATTATACTGTATAATGTATATAACTTGCTAACAACACTATATAGAACAGAAAATCAGCGACAGCAGCATACACAGGAATCAAGAATGGATAGGGCATTCTCATCTTTTAATAGAAAAATTCACGGAAAAAATATAGAAATTAGACAGGAGGATATGAGAGCTTAACCAAGGTAAAAGAACAAGAAAATTTTAATGTAATATTCAAAATACAAGATACGCTAGTTAATTTTGGCAAAACATAAGAATAAAATACTAATTTTTCCTAATATATATATATATATGTATATAACAATTAAATTGTCAATTACATGGGTATACTTGAAAATTTTTATTGACAAAATTCTCCGTTTAGATTATGCTCGACATTTCAATACGGGCTCGACTCGTCATAATATTCATTGGGCTAAATAGAATCCAGCCTGTTTAGTACTAATATAGGAAATTTAGAATCTTTGATTTAATTAATTCACGAGGTTTTTGAAAATAAATTTTCGCAGTGTTACAAAACAGGTTAGAAGGACCCGAATTGAGAAAGAACACAGATCTGGCAGTTATGAGTTACTTTCATTTCAATAAGCTAGAAAATTCTAGTTCTGCAATTGACTAATTTATAGTGGAAACTAAACCCTTAAAAAATTAAACAAACTAATGCAATATATATATATATATATATACTAGCAATATAGCAAGGTTTAAAAAAGCGTAAAGTAAAGTGAAATTGAAAGAATATATATATAGTTTATTGATTCTTGAATGAATTTTTTTTTATTATGCTATTAAAAAAATATTATAAAGATATATCAATAGTAAAAAAAATATAGCCGTGATTTTTATTTATTACAATAAAAATTAATAGATAGACATGTGTTCAAGAGTGTGGATTAAAAATATTAAAATTATAAAGATAAATAAAAAAGAAATAAAATGAAAGGTGGTAAGATTCATTAATTTGATTTATTTTAAATTAATGTAAAAAATAATTAACTCACTATAAAATTCATAAGTAAATAATTTACTTTAAATAATTAAAAGTTGTATAAATCATCAACTTATCATGTTATTAATTCTCTAATATTAATAATTAATCCATTATATTTATCATAATTTAATTTAACAAAAAAATAATTTTTAATTTTTAGTATGAAATAGTAACTGTTCATATATTAAAATTCATAAATTATGTACTTATAGATTGTGGTTCAATTGGCAACGCAGACTGGGGGATGTGAGATGAATTCTCGAGTTTGATCCCCCACTAGAGACACTTGCAGAAAGGGGCGAACAGCCTTAACTGTGACTAAGCCCCAAGCTAGATTAGGTGATTTCTAGTGATAGAATCCGGATACTGGTAGCATATACAAAAAAAAAAAAAAAATTCACAAATTATGTAATTTATTTATATCATTAAAATTTATATAAATTATTACTTAATATGTTATTAATTCTCCAACGTTATATTCATCAATTACATCTAAGACGGTTTAATTCAATGTACAATGATAAATTAATTTATGTTCAAATAAGTATAAAGATAAACAATTAATGCATTACACGTGTCATTAATCCCACCTGCTTTATATATATATATATATATATATATATATATATATATAGACACACATCAGAATTATAAAAAGTAAAAAATAAACGAAAAAAATGGAACCTGACTCGATAATGAACAACATAGTAACTTCTCTAATCCACATCAAAATAATGTATGCAGAGAAGTAGGATCTTAAAACATAAATAAGAGGAAAGGGTGCTGGAATTATACACATATAATCGCCAGTGTGCACAGGTTGGTGATTGGTGCTCATGCGTAACAAAGAAACACCATTTGATCAAATAGTTTTGGCGATGGAGGTGAAGAGGGAAGATAGAGGACATAAAGAGAACGTTAACAAGAAGTCCGCAGAATACCGTGGAAAATTCAAGCCTACGTGGAATCATGAGAGATGACAACCAATGAAATAATGCCACATGGATAAAGTTACACGTGTTGAGATCTAAGACGTCTAGTTATATTGTCACGAACAACATTCTCGTGGCAGGGCTTTCTGATGATTTTGCACTGCAAATTTACTACATTTAAGAATTCATGTTTGAATTTTCATTTTTCGAATGTTAGTTGAAAAATTTATAGTCTCTCAGCCGGCTAAATATATCACTTAACCCCTGAACTTTGATAAAAAAAAAAAATTTTATGTCAAACTAAATTATAAAATTGATTTTGTGACATCTTGAATTTTAATTTTTGTAATAATTTCACACCTCGTTACACTAAAATCAATAAATTTTAAGGTTTTTTTGGCTTTTATATGCAAAATATTAATTTAATATGCAATTAATATAACTTTTTGAACAATAATTTTACATTTTTAAATTTTTTAACAAGTATTTAATCAATCCAATTTTATAAGTCGAGGTGCTCAACGGGTCAAATAAAATATTTAACAAGTATAATTTTATAGTTAAAGTGTTTAATAGGTCAAAATAAAAGTTGAAAGTGTCACAAGGTTTTTCGCGAAAAGTACAGAGATGAATTTATGTATTCAACCTCTCTCGGCCTTATAATTCTTTTCTATGCACTTATATCCATTTATATCTGTATATATCTATAATGTACGTCTATAACATATATAAAATAAGTGGTTTCTCATGCTTTGCGCAATTGTTTAGTATTTAAGTTTTTATTTTAACGTGTAAGATATATATGAGTAAATTGCTAAAAAATTAAAATGCCCAAATGCATAAATTTGCCCTTGAAATTTATGCAATTTGGCTTATAGCACTCTTAAGTTTGTGAAAGACCTATCTTGATGTCACGACCTGACTCCATGGGCCGGACCGGCACTAGGGCCCAGATAAGCTTAAGGCCCCCGAGGCCCATAGTAAGCCTGAAACACTACAAATTTGCTATCTCAATAAAATTTTAAACATTTACAATTTACCCTGCTTACAATACATTATATTTATAATACAGGCTCACAGAATGATTTCATCTATAAAAAACATACGACTAAAAATATACGACTAAAGATATACAAATCCTATATCTGCGGAGTTCACTAACAAATGAATACAGATAAGCCTTCGGACATTCATCTATTTAAGAGATCAATACTAAAATTAGAGAACTCTTTTCTAACAGTGAAAGAGCACAGTTATAGCTGGGACTTAGAAAGAGCTACTTCCTGAAAGATTTAAACAAAAGAGATGTGAGTTTATTAATGAATAATAATCATTGCACAACACACGCATTCACACAAATGTATAAATATATCAATCTAGTCATCCGACTAGGTATATGCTCACACAGCCAATCACACAAATGGCATATCACCAGCACTCACAATTATTAACATCTTCATATAATCACATCACGTGGAAATTAGTCAGTGGAGTCACCGAACCCCCGATGAGCCGTCCTCCCACATGGCTCATCCTCTCACATGTGCACCAGGGAGCCGATCCCCCATACTGGCCGACCGGTCTAATCCTCACTTGACCAGCCCTCTCATTGTTTTTCTATCCTCTCTTTTCTTTTTCATACCAACAGGAGGCAACCCGGTCGTCTCCATCAAATCTAGATCATCAGGCGCTCACAACAGGAGGCCACCCTGCGGGCTGCGATCAAATCTAGATTATCAGGTGCGCCCAATAAAGAAGCCAACCTGTGGTTAACAGTAACGGTAACAGTGGGTGCACACGGGGGCGCCGATCTCCCATTTACCCGGCTAACAGAAACAGAATCGGGATCCATATAACAGAATCAGAATATAACAGAAATCAGAATCAGGATCCGTATAACAGAAACGGTCTCACAAACCCATGGTGACCCACTTCATTCTAATTCCACACAAACAAAGCACAGCAATATCACAACACAATTAATCAAGTATTGCAATTAAATGCAAGCATATTAATCAATTAAACATCATAATGCAATGCAAATAACTAAATAAATAAATAGTATTAACAATAAACAACAATGATAAAATAAATAACAATAATAACAATAATAATGGAAATAAATAAATAAATAAATAAATATGTAGATCATTAAATGAGTAATAAAGATAATAAATAATCAGAGCACTATATTTATTATGTACCAAGTTATAGAACTAATCTAACTAAACTTATTAATTATGTTGTTAATTAAAATTAATCTAAGTTCTATCGAAATTTCGGCAGCACCTCCCCTAAAATTTGGACTATCTACCTGCTCAAATATCAGCAATATTACATCCATCAACCATTACACACACAGCACATCCATCGGGCAATCAAACAATTTAATTTCCCTTCCTCCATATCAAGTAATAGTATAAATATTTAATCACAATACAAAACTTTAGCTATTAACAATCCAAGCTTCGCTATCTAAGGTTAAGCCCATACATACAATAACAAATAAATGAAAATAAACATTTACTTAACCACCACATTCTACTGGTTTAAAGTATCCATATATATATGCTTGTAGTAACCATATGCCAACTATAATTTACTCTTTCTTTTCTTTTCTTTATCATTATATAACTAAGATCCCGAATACAACTTAATAATATGTGAATCATCATTCTCGCCAAGCAAAATTTCAGGTAACGAACCCATTTTATTCGTCTCTCAAATCATAAATAAATATTTATACATCAATCATCATGGAATCTTGAAAGTACGCTCATTTACATATATTTATCCTTGTAAAACAACACAGAAAAAATCAAGGTAATTGCTGTCAATTCGCCAAAAAAGAATTAGCGTTTTTCTATCTTAAAATCATGGATCACACCAACTAACTAGTTCCACGCAAGAATTAGATTTACAACCTTAATTGTACCATGTCAAACAAAAATCAATGGAAATAATTGAAGATAGCTGCTGCCATTTTACCAAAGAAACCTTAAGTGTTTGGTTAAACTTACACATTATACGATGGTTAACCCATTTCCAATCAAGAACTCAATTTACAACTTCATTTACTTCATATCACAGATTTAGTTCAAGAATTACACTAAAATGGCTGCTGCCAGCCTAAGAAAATCAAGGTCTCTCAATCAAAATCTATATTATAAACACTAGTTGACTCATTTACCAACAAAAACTTAACTTATCATGTCAAATACCTCATATCAAAGCAGAAATTTTAAGCAAATAGCTAGGTTGGCTGCCACCATATCACAATCATTCTAATTTCTTTCACAGGATCTACAATAAACACCCTAACTTACACATTTCCTTAAAAAAATGCAGTTATAGTGTCAATTAATAGTCAAAAATCAGATTTTCCCAACTATTAGTCGTATGAATAATGTTTCAGGAACCTAGCATTTCTCATTCATGATTCTAACAACCCTCTTGGGTTGTGCCATGTATATTCAGGACCCACATGAACAGCTCCCACCATTAATTCTTATTCAATATTCTTAATTTTCTATCAAGACAACAATAATACATTCAATCTAATCTACATTAAATCCACACTTTAATTCCATTAATATAATTATCAAAATTCTTCAATTAAATTTGTTTGGCGCTAATTTAAATTGGCTTTAATTAATTAAAGTCTTCTAATCGAATCAACACTTTTTAATATATTGGGTAATACGATAATTAAATTAAATTGACTAGCCACAAAATGCTAGAAATTAATTAATTTCTAGGAAGTAACCAAAATTAATTCCAATACCCAAGTACCACACTACCAGAATTTTGCTTGACCGGAGGCAGTGGTGGTGCTTGCCGGAACGAAGAGAGAGAAAGCTCAGAGCCACTGAAGTGGCTGAAGTTGATTGAAATAGAATCGTTGCTCACCTGAGCTGCTGTGCTTACTAGAGTCGTGAGCAGGAGAGAGCGACATCGAGCGGTGGTAGCTGGAGACGATGTGGTTGGTCGGCTATGGGCTGGTGTCACCGGAAAGTCGATGAGGAGTCCCGACTCTTCCTGCGACTACTGCTCTCGCCAGAAGTGAATGGGGAGAGAGAGAAGGAACGATCGGAGATGCACGGTGAGGAGGCGACGGCAGCAGGGAGATGGCGGCAAAGGGCTGGTCGCCGGTGATCGAAAAATGAAAGGGGAGGGAGAGAAGAGTGAGGTCGGCGCTGGTGCTGGCGCAAGGAAGGAGAAGGGGAAAAGAAAAAAAAAAAGAAAAAGAAAAACAAAAGAAAAGAAAGAAAAAATCTTGGGCTTTTAGACCATTCCGGTTCGATTCGAACCGGTTTGGTCTAATCTAATGATTTGGCTCAATTTGCTTGGTTTTCGAGTTTTTCGCTTGGTTTTCGAAAAATCGAATTGGTTTATGGGTCCAGTTTAGCAATAATAAAATACTAGCAGGTATAATTTCATTGGTTGAAATAAAAATTTAGTTTTTAAATGAAAATTCTACGAAATTTAATTTTCGGGTCGTTTCACTTGACCCTACACTTATATATTTTAATAATAACTATGCCCCTTGCTAAAATAAAATATAAACATTCAAGGTCATTATTAAACTCTTATAAAGTTATTTCATTTTAAGGGGCAAAGTTGTTACTGAAATGTGAAAGTGTAGGATCATAATAGGTTCCTCACAAACTTAAGGGTGCCACGAGGCAAATTGCGTAAATTTATATATTAGTATGGGCTAGGGCCTAAGAAAACGGCTCTACACTATGTTAAGGCCCAAAGGCCTAAGGGAAGAAGGAATGGTCAACACCCACTCGGAGAATATGAGTTGCCACCCAGATAAAACAAGGGACAATGATTCCTCGCATAGAGTTCAACCGCTTAACCAGAGTTTGGATAAGAAAGTTAGGTATAGGCTTGGAAGGTGTTAGGCACTCAAGCCCATTCGGCTATGGCCCCAGCCTCCACTTTGTTGATTTATTTAAGGGTTGATTTTAATTTTTAAGCCTCATTACTATATTAAAAAAAAAATCCTTTTGAAAGTATTTTAATTTTGAAATCAAAAGATCATTTTTTACATTAGTAGAGCATAATCACAAACATAAAATAAATTAAACATCCACGATAACTAATTAAACATACAAAGAAAGGAGGGAGAAGAAAAGAATTACATCCCCAAATAATAAACAAACCTACAACTAATTAATTACAAAAACATATAAAGTCTAAAATAACAAAAGACTAAAGACTAAAGACTAAAGACTTTGAAAACAAAAAACTAAAGACTTTGAAAACAATGACTTATGCTTTTTAATTTTTTGTAGTATATAAACTTTAAGGATAAAGACTTTAAGACTTAGTTTTAAGATAAACTAACGATTTTAACAAAGACTAAAGACTGAAGAGTTACAAGTCATATATATGTAGAGAGCTAAGATTATTACTGGGATTTAAATAAATACAGATACAAACATTTAAAGATAAATTATAACTGTGAACTAAAATACTATGATTAATTGGGTTTATATGAATACTTATATAATTCATTAAGTATAATTTTACTTCAGAATCAACATACAGTTTACACAATATTTCTGATGTGGAAGATCAGACTAAGCTGCATCCACAGAGCATACTTATAACCAATTTAATCAACAATTTAGCACAAAGGTTTAGGGTTCCTGCAACCTTAACCTGGGATCCCCAGAATTAAGTCAGATTGTGGAGGGAGAAGAGAAAAGTGCCGTAAACACGGACTTATATTCGTAGCAGTTTAATATAAAATACAAACTTTATTTACTTACAAAATATAAATACAAGATTTAAAACTTACAATAATTTTATTTTAGACTTTCTCCAACTTGAACTCTTACAACTTGAACTAGGAGCACCGAAGGAGAGAGGTATTATGGGTAATAACTAAAACTAAAACTTATGCCTCCACAAGGGGAGAGGCTCCCTTTATATAGAAAACAAAGAATCGTTTTTGTTTACTTTTACTGTTGATACACATTACTCTGTTTGCCACAGAATTTTACTGTGGAGAAATAGTGCTTGGTCGGCCATTGGAGCTTGCCTTTTACTGTAGAGACACGTGAAGGAATAAGGTTCCTTCTGCCTTTTAATCAGATGAGGACGAAGTGTCCTTCTTTTTCTTTTCTTTTCTTTTCACTTTGCTTTTTTGTTTTAACTTTGCTTTTCCTTTTTCTTTTTTGTCAGTTTTACTTTTTACTATTATTGATTGAAGAATATCATCATTACTATCTTTACTTGAAACAAGGGAAGATGATGATGTTGACGAAGATGAGGACTCTATGTCTGCCCATTTGGCTTTGCCTTTAAGACTTGGTTTGGATGACGATTTATCTGAAGAAACTGCTGGCGGTTTACTTGATGAGGGTTTTATTGGAGAATCTGAACTTGTGGAAAGCTGCTGGAACATTTCCTGGCAAATTCTTTTATACTCATCAGGTGTTTTAGCCGCTGCTAACCTGGCTTGACACTGTGCTTTTTGGATTCCAAATGTAGGTTGATCCTTTAAAGCAAGAGTTGTAGCATAGGTTAATGCAGGTGTACCAGAAAGTTTAGTTCTAATCCATTGATCGATTTTAAGTTCAGTGGTAGAGTTCTTGAAAGAGCCCCACCATTTAATCTTGTGTCGTTTTACCAACATAGGAATTTGAGTTCCTATGGCATACTGAGTGTCCAAATACCATTGATATACCCAAGGCGTAAAGAAGGCCATACAATAGTACATTAAGGATGGAATATGGGCTTCTTCAGGTCTAGGTTTATAATGGGCTTTAAAGTACTGATATAAAGAGATGATAGGAGGAGGGAGAATATCATTGGATAAACCCCTTGTTTGCCACCATTTTTAAAACCAGTTTGGAATCTTTAAATCAGTACGAAAAGACTGATCAAAATAAATTAACCATGAATGAGTAGTAGTGGGATTTTGAATGTAGAAAACTTTTTCCCATGCTTCTTTATAATCAAAATAATTATAAGTAGTACTATGCATATGCTTATATAAAACTTTGAATTTTACTGGAGTATAAAGGGATGGAGCAGGCCAATCTTTAGGATGAATAACTCTTTGGATTTTTATGGAAGAATACAAAATAATAGATTTATTTTTAGGATCAAAATTATGTTTAATTTTTACAGAGTCAGTATCAAGTAAGATATTATGATAATATTCTTGAGGTTTTGAAAGATCATTTGGAGTAAAATACCAATCCTCAGGGTAGTAGTGTTTTAAAATTGACCAAGGATTAATATTATTATACCCATCCTCGATCTCAATTTCATAATCAAAAATATTTTTAACAAACCATTTATGTATACTTTGAGGAGTATACTGGATTTTTGGCAAATCCACAGCCATCAACGGATTTGATAAGTCTTTACTGTCTACCGTTTGAGACAGACTAGCCGTACCATGAACGGGTACGATCGTTTTAAGTTTAGAAGACATACCTGCATCCTCTGTGGAAGAAGATGCTATACCTTGCAACGCCTTTAAAACTTCAGGAGATTGATTAAGTTGTTCAATCCATTTTTGAAGATCTTTAGAGGTTTTAGTATTTAAGGCTGGGGTTTTAGTGAGGTCTTCAGAATGCTCAGAAAGAGCTTTAGTGGGTGAGTCTGATTCTTCTTTAATGGCTTGTCTCTTATCCTTTTTCTTGCCCATTGTTCTGTAAGAATTCATGAGTAAGAAAGTCTGGAATATTGTTTTTATTACCAGGTATGAATTCAATATCAAAATCAAAAATACTTAATAATGCTTGCCATCGTGCAAAAATTTGTTTAGAGGCAAGATTTTGAACATCTTTTTGTAAAACATCTTTAGCAGATTTGCAGTCGATACGTAATAAAAATTTTTGATTTAAAAGATCAGATTGGAATTTGTTTATACAAATGACTATACTTAAAATTTCCTTTTTAATAGTAGAATAATTAACTTGAGCGGGAGTCCAATGTCCTGAAGTATATTGGATTATACGCTCTTTATTATCAAGTTTTTGTTTTAAAATACCACCATAGCCTATATCAGAAGCATCAGTTTCAACTATTTTAAATGCTGTAGGATTAGGAATATATAAATATGGTATTTCTTTTACTAAAGATTTTATCTTTTGAACTATTTGAGTATGCTTATCCGTCCAAGGACTAGCATTTTTTCTTAATCGATCATGCAATAATTTTAACATACAATTTAAATTAGGGTAAAAATCAATGACATAATTTAAACAACCAAGAAACCTTTGTAATTGGAGTTTATTAGTAATTTCATCTGGAAATTTTTCTCCAAATACCAAAGTTCTTTCTATGGGTTGAATTTTACCTTGCTCAATATAATGACCCAAAAATCTGATTTTAGTTTTAAACAAGTCCATTTTAGTTTTACTTAAGGCTAAACCATTTTGCCGAATTACCATACAAAATGTTTTTAAGTGTGTGAAATGTTCATGAAGAGTTGTACTAAAAATAAGTACATCATCAATATATACAATACAAAATTTATAATAAGGATTAAAAATATCATTCATAATCCTCTGAAATTCAGAATGAGCATTTTTTAGTCCAAAAGACATTACATTCCATTCGTATTGACCAAATGGAACTGTAAATGCAGTTTTATATCTATCCTTAGGATCAATTTGAATCTGCCAATATCCAGATTTCATATCAAATTTACTGAAAATATTTGCTTTATATAAATTTTTTAGAAGATCTTTTTTATTAGGAATTGGATATCTAATCCATTTTAAAGCCGTATTTAATGGTTTATAATTTATTACTAATCTCGGAACACCACGTTCTATTTCAGCATTTTTATTGACATAAAAAGCTGCACAAGACCATGGGCTTCTAGATTTAGATATTAATTTTTTATTGAGTAAATCCTGAATTTCATTTTTACAATGCTCTATCAATTCAGGATTCATCTGAATTGGTCTAGCTTTAGTTTTAATAGTTTTTTCATCAAAATCTTTTTCATATGGTAAATCTACTATGTGTTGTTTACGATCCCAAAAAGCATGTGGATGATGAGCACATAATTCCTTTTCCATAGATTCTTTTAATGTTGTGATTTTATCTTGTATTTCTTTAGTCTCTAATTGTTGTTTAATTTTGTTTAAACACATATTATTTCTGGCATCTTTTAAATCTTCTTTTCTAGATTTAATTAAAGAATTGATCTCTAATATTTTAATTGAATGAGCTTTTAAGAGATTTAATTGCTTCTTCTTAGGTTTTTCAGTAAATTCTAACTTAAATGTACTATTTCTTATTTTAAATTTAATACAATCCTCTTTAACTGAATATGGTGTTATTAGGTTTATAAAAGGGGTTCCTAATATAACCATATAATTTATTTGAGGTGATAACAAAAATACTGTGTTTAATTCTAAACCTTGATTTACTATTTGTGCATCTGTTTTATCTATAATTTCTAATTTAGATTTATTTGCAGTACTTAGTTTTTCATTAGTTTTTGACCAATATCTTTTAGGGATTAAATCTGATTTTATACAATTTAAATCTGCACCTGTATCAAACAGTGCAATTGCATCTATCACAAAATCATTTACCTGAATGTTTATTTTGACCAAATATTTTCTTGAAGTTATTTCTTGTAATAAGTTTAGAAAATTACTATCTACATCTTCATCTAATTGATTTATTTCATCTTTATCTGGTTCTGCTTCATCAGAAGAAGAACTAGAAATAAGTTGAGTTTCTAATACCTTTATTAGTTTATCATGAAGTTGAAATTGTCGTTTTAATTCACTAACTTCCTTTTTTAGATTTCTAACTTCATTTTTTAAATTACTAGTGGAACTTTCTGCTTCTACTTTTTTATGCTTATTTTTATTTAATATAGTTGTGAGATCATAAGTATTATGTTGAATTTTAGGAGTTATATCCTCTTTTACTATCTGGGTTTCTTCAAAACTTTTAATGAGTTTTTGAAGGAGTTTAGCTTTAGTGTCTTGGTCATCTATAGAATTTACTACTTCTAAAAGCGTACTTTGATCTCTAGTTAACATATTTATAGAATAATTAGATGAACTAGTTGTTGTACCTAATTCGTCAATTTGATTTTCACTTTCTATAACCTCAGATTCTGAAGAATCAGAATCAATATATAATTCGTGGATTTTATTTAACACTTCATCATTTAAATGTAATTCATTTAACTTTTTATTAAATTTACAAAATTTTGAAGTATGTCCCTTTTTACCACAATTATAACAAGTTAAATCTTTATAAGAGGTTTTATTGGAATTTTTAGCTTGTTGCTTTCTTTTAGACTTCCTATGGGGTTTATATTTTTCTTTAAAATAAAATTTATCTTGACTAGGTGTAGACCTGTATTGTCTTTTATGATATTTATTTTTATACTTTTTTTTATATTTATGTGTTCGCAAGCATTGTCCATCACATTTCTGTGGAGATTTTAAACTATAATCAAATTGCTTACAAAATGATCCTAATTCTTTTTTAGTTTTCTGCATTTCATATTTTATTGTTCTTTGAAGTTTTAAGTCATGACAAATTTGTAAACCTTCTTTTTGAATTATACTAATTAATTGACCATAAGTTAATTTACTGTATGGTATAGGTTGACCATATTGTTGTTTAATAGTGTTCCTAACTTTTTCTCCTAAGAAATAAGGTAGTCCAGCCAAAAACTTTTCTTTCCAAAAGCTTTGATTAGAGTCTTCCCTTAACATTAACCTAGTTAGAAAAGTAGTTTTATATTCTTGAAAATTACCTAAGTGTTTACATTTTAAATTACTAAGTAATTCTGCATTTTTATCTTTTAAGTGAGATGGATCCCCAATAAAATGAAGTGAAATAGTGAGAATTAAAGATGATACAGCATCCTGAATTACTTCACCATTTTCATCATATATAGGTTCACCTTCATCATTTACTTGAATTGAATTTAAAATTTCTAGATGTTGTTGTTCAGTGAGATGATAGTCCCACCAACCTTTAAGTTGTCCAGTAAATCCAGCAATGAGGATTTCTGCAATAGCTTTATCAGAAATAAGTGACTGCGTTTTATAAGCATTTGCAGCCATAGTCATTTGTTGCAAAATACTTAATATATTATATTCACTTAAACCATCTATGTTCCATTCATAGATTGTTGAAGCATTATATTTAAATTGAGATATAGTGTTAGGTTTATCAATAATGCCTAAGTCTGGTGCCCTATTTACTATTTCTTAATGATGATTTATAGGATTTAATTCAAATTGTTTAGCATTTTCTGAGTCAGGTTCGCTGTCATCAGAGTTGGTGTTTTCTTCTATAATGTTTATATTTCTAGAGGCTTCAGTAGTGTCAGGAGCTACATGTTGGGTAGTTGCTGAATGAACCTCAAGTCTACTCAATTGATCTCTTAATTTATTTACAAATTCTTGTTTACTTGATTGAGAAATTTGATAAGGTTTAAACATGTGAGTTTTCACAGTTTCTTTGCCTTTTATGGTTTCTGACACTAAAGGTTTAGCTTCTAGCATATGTTCTATTCGTTTTAATTGTGAATTTAAACAAATCAAACTTGCATTACTAAAGTTATTTTGTTCAATTATCTTACTATTTGTATCATTATCTCGGGCAACTTTATATGGTGCACATATAATTTCATGATCTTGATGTTTTAATTTACTAATTGTTTTAGGAGGAAAATCACTTTTTATTGTTTGTTCATTTACTATCCATTCTGGTCTTTTATCGCGAATAGTGATTGGATTTAAACTTTTATCAGATTGTTTCTCCTTAATGAGGTTATACCAATCAAAAAATTTAATTTCAGTTGAGTTATTTAATTTATAATCTAAATATTCATATTTTAATTCGTCAAAAGTATAAGTTTTTAATATCTGTTTCATCTTTAGTAAATTCTTTGTTTTAGATATTTCTTTTATTAAACTTTTTTCAATATCTATTTTACTAAGAACATTTAATTCTCTGTTTATATCACTAACATTTTCAGTGATAGCTGAAGCTGTTGGTGATTCAGGTGAATTAACTAAGGTTGACTGTTGATTTACATAATTATCTACAGGGTTATAAACTGCCTGTGGTATAGAATTACTATAATCAACACCTTTCATTTTACTTGGAATATCAGAAGTTGAATATCTTGGTTTTACTATGGTTTGAATAATTGGTTTAGATTCATTATCTTTGTATTTAGCATAAATCACAGAAGGTATGGAGGAACTAGGTTTATCATTATCATCTGTTGTAACAGAGGAAGATGACCCTGTATACCTCATACTTTGACTGCGATTAAATTTTAAAGTTACTTTACCGTCTTCAAATTGTTCAATTTTTTGTAAATTGACGTTTGGTTTTACTGGTTCGGGAATAGGAGGAGGTACTACCCTTCCAAAATCCATTCATCTGGAAGTGTGATATCCTTCCACTGAATTGTTTTAGGAATTACTGTATTGGTTTTTGTTAAATCTGTTTGCAAAAATCGTGTTTCACCAATTTTAGGTTGTAACTTATATTTAGTTCCAAAAGCTGAATTCATTGCTTTATAATGAATTTTATATATTAAAGCTATAGGAATTGATCCTTGCTTCATTTTATAATTATGAGTTTTAATTTCCAAAACTATACTTTCTAAAATATTTAAATCATTTAGAGAGACAGTCATATCTGGATAGACCTCAAAGGAGATCGGTCCTTCACTTAAGCTAGTCTCCACGGATCCTAATAAAGAATCTTGAAAATGTAAAAATCTAGCATCTCTTACTACTGCCAGAATACTAGTATTTAATCCTTCTCTGGTTAAAGGTTTTATTCCTACTTGAATTAATCCTATATGAATATATTTATATTTTTTACTTTTATGATGTTGCAAAGTTTTAGAAGACAAAAGAGTTATCTTTTCAAAAGGTTTACTTAATTGAAAATCTCTTTCTTCGGTTTTAATTACATAATCTGTTTTAAATAAATTAAATTTAGAAACTTTATAAATTTGTTCTTTATCAACTTTAGGAATTTCCCATTCATCAATTGCTTTACTAAAATCTTGCAAAATTAATTCATTTCTATTTATGACTCTTTTAATTTCTGAGTTATCGGAGTCTTCAGATCTATTACTACTAGCCGATCTACATAGGAAAGGATCCATTTTATAATATACGATAAAATTTTTTGACTACCTGGTTATACCCTTCCTGGTTATACCCGTTAGATGCCACTCACATGGGACTTACTCATGGGTTCAGTAGGCGTGGGTTCAGTAGGCAAAGCCAAATCCTTTTATTATATATTATAAAATGAAGACTTTATATGTGTTTCCATTACTTGTTTGTTGTTACTACTTGGCATATTCTTCCCTATCGGCATATGATATGTATTATGTTATCACTGAATCTAGTGTTGTCTATATCATTTTAACTCTCCATTTGAGTAATTTAATTAGGGGCATGGACCAGTTGTAATGGTTTTTCACTTATAATTGTTTTATGGCATGTTTCTCCCATCGAGTAGTGCTTGTATGTTTAATCTTTATGCATGACATGTGATTAGTTTAATTCTCCCATTGAGATTGCTGCTCATGAATATTGTTAGAAATGCATAAGTGAATTTTGACATCATTATTGTCTAATTTGCAATTATGATTTAAATTCTGTTAATTATTATTGATATGCTGTTTTGTTTTTGATGCATGATCTTATAAAAGAAATGGCATCATTCAATCCCCTAATCAATTTCCTAACCCAAAACAAGCTTGAGGGTCCAAACTATGTGGACTGGAAAAGGAATTTGGACATTGTGCTTACTGTTGAAGAGTACATGTCTGTGCTTAGTGAGGTGTGTCCTGAAAAATCCGGTGAGGGTGCATCTGTTGAGGACACTGGGGCTTACCATAAATGGGTTAAGGTTAATGAGAGGTTGCGATGTTACATTTTGGCATCTATGTCAAATGTTTTGCAACATCAGCATTGGAAGATGGACACAACTTATGACATGTTAGAGAATCTCAAGGAGATGTTTGGAGACCAAACTAGTGTAGCCAAGCAGAATGCACTGAGGGAGATTCTTACTTCTAAAATGGAGGAACTCCTGTTAGAACTCATGTCTTGAGGATGATGAGTCTTCTGAATGACATGGAAGTTCTTGGTGCTGTTGTTGACAAGGCTACTCAAATTGAGATGGTCTTGAACACTCTGCCAGCCAGTTTTCAGCAGTTTTGTTTGAATTATAACATGAATAAAATGGATTTTACTCTATCTAAGTTGTTGAATGAGCTGGTGGCTACTAAGACTATTATTAAGCAAGGAACTGCACCTGTTGTGCTTAATGTTGAGCGAGATTCTTCTTCCGCCTAGAAACAGGGTAAGAAGAAGAAAAAGGCCCATAAGCCCAAGCCCAAAACAGTTGTTGTAGCTAATGGTGCAAATGATGCTGAAAAAGCCCAAGGGCAAGTGTTTTCACTGAAAGCAACTTGGTCACTGGAAGCAGAAATGTCCAACCTGGATAGCCAAGAAAAAGCAAGGTACATCTATTTTCTATTTACTGGTTGTTAAAAAGCTGTGAGTGGTATTGACTACAATCCAATGGTGTGTAGACTCAGGTGCCACTAATCATGTCTGCATTTTTTTGTAGGGGTTTTAGGTAACACGCCAGTTAAGTGAAGAAGATGTTAATATCTTTCTGGGAGATGGCATTGAAGTTGCAGTTTTAGCTGTAGGGAATGTTACCCTTAATTTTAAGAATAATAGAACTTTAGTTTTAAGGGATGTTTTGTATGTTCCTTCAATTAGAAGGAATTTAATTTCTATTTTTAGTTTGAGTAAGAACGGTTATTCAGTTTGTTTTAATGAATTCCATGATGATTCTGTCGTTATTAAATTTAGAAAACAAATGATTTATTCTGGCTCATTGATTGATGATCTATTTATTCTTAAAGTATACCTGAATTGCAACTTAATAATTGTGAAATAAATAGCTTTAATGTTGTTATACCATTAAAGAGAAACGTCCTATTGAATTCAATCATACGTATCTTTGGCATTTTAGGCTTGGTCATATTGATTTAGACCGAATTTCTAGGTTGGTCAAGGATGAACCCTTGAGTTCATGGAAAGTGGAGGCACTACCAGCATGTGAATCATGTCAGGAAGGTAAAATGACTAAAAGCCTTTTACCTTAAAGGGTAATAGGGCCAATGATGTTTTAGCATTAATTCATTCTGATTTGTGTGGCCCAATGAGTGTCCAAGCTAGGGGTGGCTTTAAGTATTTTGTGACTTTCACAGATGACTATTCAAGGTATGGATATATTTACCGTTGTGCCATAAGTCTGAATGCTTTAAAAAATTCAAAGAATTTAAGGTATAAATGGAGAAGCGATACGGAAATATATCAAGTCACTACGGTCTGACTGTGGTGGCGAATACCTCTTTAGGGAATTTGTTGCTTATTTATTAGAATAAGGAATTACGTCACAATTGTCTGCACTTGGTATGCCACAAATTAATGGTGTAGCAGAAAGGAGAAATATGACACTTATGGAAATAGTTAGGTCAATGATGAGTTATTCAGATTTGCCACTTTCTTTCTGGGGACATGCAATTGAAACAATAACATATATTCTGAATTTAGTTCCCTCTAAGTCAGTACTTTTGACTCCTACAAAACTGTGGACTGGGCGAAAGCCTAGTCTAAGACTTGTTTAGATGTGGGGTTGCCAGCGCATGTGCTAAAAGGGAAAGTGGATAAATTGGAATAAAAAACAGACTTGTGTTACTTTATTGGATATCTTAGAGGAACGAAAAATGGTTTATTTTATAGTCCTAAAGAGAAAAAGATTATTGTTAGCACCAATGCACATTATCTTGAGGAGGACTATATTCTAAACCATATTCCTAAAAGCCAATTAGCCTTGCGAGACATGAGAGGGGATATCACACCTACTGACATATTTCTTAAAGAACATGAACCTGAACCATTCATAGTTTGTGCTGACATACCATTAACTCATCGTAGTGGAAGAAATGTCAACCCTCAGTCCGATCAACACACAGTTCTAGATTTACCACTACAGCTCCAAAATAGTGGGAGTGATGTTGATTTACATGCACAACAAGTGGAACCTATTGACATTTTGTTACCTATTGGTATTGAAGAAAATGTTGAGGAGGCTCCAGAACCTGACCAGGATTCTGTTGCACTGTCATAAACTTGCCGGCTTTACAGCTAGAGCAAGATGATGGTGTGACTGATCTGATAGTACCTTGTCGTAGAGGGAGAATTAGACGACCACCGGTTCGGTTAACACTTGTGGAAGAAGCTTTTGATAGGGTCCCTAAAGAATTGAATACCGAACCAATATGTTACAACGATGCACTACATGATAAAGGTACCGATAACTGGCTTTTAGCTATGCAATCTGAGATAGAGTCCATGTACTCTAATCAAGTCTGGGAACTTGTAGAACCACCTGAAGGGGTTAAACCCATCGGATGTAAGTGGATTTATAAGAAAAAGAGGGGTGTAAAAGGTAAAGTGCAAACTTATAAGGCAAGGCTTGTTGCAAAAGGGTATACTCAGAAATAAGGAATCGATTATGAGGAAACCTTTTTGCCAGTAGCCATGCTTAAGTCTATTAGAATTCTTTTATCCATTGCAGCTCATTTCGACTATGAAATTTGGCAAATGGACGTTAAGACAGCTTTCCTAAATGGAAGTCTTGATCAATGCATCTATATGAAGTAGCTAGAGGGTTTCATAATTAATGGCCAAGAAAATTTACTTTGTAAATTGAATAGGTCTATTTATGGACTTAAACAGGTATCTAGGTTTTGGAATACTTGGTTTTGAACAGTGTAATGATGAGTCTTGTGTGTATAAGAAATGGAATGGTAAGAAGGTTGTGTTTCTGGTATTATATGTGGATGATATTCTGCTTTTGGGAAACTGTGTAGGTATGTTGACTTCTGTCAAAGACTGGCTCTCTACGGTTTGATATGAAGGATTTGGGAGAAGTTGCTTATATTCTTGGGATCAAGCTTATGCGAGATCGCAAGAAGAGAATGATTGGCTTATCTTAAGCACTTTATATTAATAGCATTCTTGCTCGTTTCAACATGCAAGATTCCGAGAAAGGTTTTCTATTTTCAGACATGGAATCACTCTATCTAAGGATCAGTGTCCTAAGACTCCTGAAGAGATAGAGAGCATGAATGCAGTTCCTTATGCTTCAATAATAGGAAGTCTCATGTATGCAATGCTGTGCAACAGACTTGATATCTACTTCGTTGTTAGCATGATTAGCAGATTTCAATCTAACCCTAGGCGAGAACATTAGATTGTAGTTAAATATATAATCACGTACTTAAAAAGGACTAGAGATTATATGTTGGTATACCAGTCAAGAGATCTTATACCTGTTGGCTATACAGATTCAGACTTTTAGTTTGATAAGGACTCTCGAAAATCTACCTCAGGAAATGTGTTTGTCCTGGGAGGTGGAGCCATAAGTTGGAGGAGTATTAAGCAAACTTATGTTGCTGACTCCACAACGGAAGCTGAGTACGTGGCAACCTTTGAGGTAGCCAAAGAAGCAATATGGCTTAGGAACTTCCTAATGGATCTTGGTGTGGTTCCATCAGTTCAATCGCCTATTACACTTTATTATGATAATAGCAGAGCGGTTGCAAAGGAGCCACGAAGCCATAAAAGGGCAAAACACATTGAGCAGAAGTATCATTTGATACGAGACATAGTTCAAAGGGGTGATGTGGTGGCGACGAAGATTGCATAAGAAAATAACTTGGCTGATCCTTTTACAAAGAGCTTACTGGCAAAGACTTTTGATAGTCATGTCAAAGGAATGAGAATTAAGACAACAGATGCATGGTTATGAGTCTAAGTGGGAGATTGGTAGAGATTTACTATTAACCATGCAAATGTAATAGTATGGTTTTGGTGTTATTTTTTTGAACAATTATTTCTATATATTTAATTGGATATTTGCATTAAATGAATAAAACTTTCAGCATATTTTATAATGATGGTATTAGTACATTTTGTATGTATCTAACTGGACCAAGGATGTATCTAACTGGACCAAGGAGAGAATGATTGTTTTATATTGACTAGTAAAACATATTCTCTAGGACATTAGAAATAAGATTTATGTTCTTAATTTTGATTTAATTTATATGAGCAAATATATATTTTTTTGTGTTGTAACTCATTAAAGAGTGAGTTTCATTTATCGGGACAATAATTCTCGGTGAATTGGGCAAACGTAATTTGTATTTGTGAAAAGTTAATTAATGATAGAATCCATATCTCAGTTTAAAGAATGCTGATGAGCTTCAAGTAAGATTATAAGATTAAAAATCCATGTCTATAGGTGGATTTTTAATCCGACATATGAAATAAGTTAAATGATAATTTTAAAGATTAATATTGTTATTTAAATAAGTTATCAGTGATTTATTTTATTTGAAAAGCATTTGTAATCTTTATATGGGGAACATAAATTATTATGTTATAGAAAGTTAGATTAATAAGGAGTTAAATTGTAAATTTTTAGAGGAATAATTTATGATTAATTATAATAAGAATATATTGTCCTATATGTATTCTTATTATACTAATTTGTAGCCTTATTAATTTATTCCTGCGGTCACTTCTGTGTCTCAATTACTTGGATCGTATGTGAGTTATATATTTTAAATAATTAATAAATTAATTTTTTAATTAGAATTTTATTTATTAATTTTTTAATTGAAAAAAGATAATCTGTTTTATTTAAAATATCAACCGCGTGGGTAATATAATATTTAATCTTATCGTTTGCTACTCACGCGGATAAGAGAAGTTATTCAAGAAAAAAAGCATTAGTCTCTAGAGAAACAGACGTTTTGTTTTTTCTACCCACTCAGAAAAGTAGAATTTATAGAATCAATTAAGGTCACAAGGTAGAAGGCTGCAGGGTGACTTGAAGATATCTAGAAAGAACACCGATGAGCGAATCTGAGCTACAATATGTTAGTTCTTGTTTGATTTGTGTGTGGTTTGCTTTCGTACTTATTTCAATCTTGGGTAGTTTTCGCTTCTTAATTTTCATCTCCCATAAATAAAGACTTGTTAGTGGTATGTAATGCTTAACAACAGGTGCGTCAGATTCTTACGTACCAGTTTATATTTGATAAACAAATGAGCAACTGGTGCATAAAGAATTGTTACTGGTACATAAGGCTTAGCAACAGGTGCATAAGCCTCTTACTTACTAGTATATATCTAATACATATAAAACGAGTTTCAACAATTTCTAAGGACAAAAATCATTCAGTTAAGCCATAAAATTCATATTCTTTACTCATATTAATACCAAATTAATTAGAAACATCTCAAGTTCATTTTTAGAATAAAAATCATATTTAAACAATTATTTTCATAAGAATCAAATTCAAAAAATAAAAATAGAAAAATATTAATGAACTCTATCAAAATTACCTAAGAAAATCAAATACCTTTTGTTTAAGATTAAATTTTTGAGTTTGAGAACTTAGAATCCAAACACTTACTAGGTGTTTTCTTTTATTCTTATAAATCAAGGCATATAAACCACAAATATAAGTGATAAGATGATTTGATGCTCTCAGTTTGTGATGTTATTCATACCTTTTAATCGATTATCGAATTGATTCTTGAATTTTCTTTCTTTTTTGCTGTCTTTTCTTTCCTTTGTTGCGTTTTTTATTTATTTATTTATTTATTTAATTTTTTTTTTTTTAAAGTTACTCTCTTTTATCTTTTCACGTTAATCTCCCCACTCATATTCACCTTAACTCCTTTATATCATCTCTTCTTTAATTTACAGCTAACACTTAATATTTTTTGGGCTTCTCTTTATTTTGGGCTAACGGGCTAACACTAGCTGTGAACTAATTACTTAAATTAATTTTGGGCTAATATTTAAATTAAACTAACTTTTAATTAATTTCGAGCTAATACTTTAAAATAAAATTTAAGCCCAAGATTTCAATTCTATAAATAGCCCAATTTACACAAAACCCAATATATTTTTTACTAAGGAAATTATAAAATGAATAATCCGAAAAATTATCAACACTAAATTAATTAGAGAATTGAAGGATTTTCATCATCAAGCATAAGGATAAAAATCGAGCATTAACAATTAGGCCAAATTAAAATACATACAATGCATGGATAGTGTGATTTAGATGTATCATATGGAGTTGAAAATTTATATTCTAATTATAAATGAGTTATTTATGCAATAAATTTGAAAGCGAAAAGAATAACTAATGCATAAATTTGACTATGAACTTTGGCTAATTAATCTTATGATCCCTTGAACTTTGTCAAGATTCAATCATAATTGTATGTTTTCACATTTCAATAATAATTATATCCCTCGCCAAATGAAATATCTTTTCAGGGGTTCAATCGTGAACCAACACTTTCATATTTTATTTTGGTGAGGATCATAATCATTATTGAAATGTGAAAGTGTATGGTCATGATGCGTTCTCTGTAAAGTTCAAGCCTCACAAAAATAATCGTCACAATTACATAGATAAATTTATGCATTAGGCCCAAAAAGAACACTATTAGTTCTTATGTGTGGCTGGTTGAAATAGTGAAAGTATATCGGCGGAATACATAGTTTAACCCTTGAACTTTGACGAAAAAATCGTGTGACATCCTGAACTTTAAAATCGACGTTATGGCAACCTAGACTTCACTTTTTCTAATCCTACACCTTTTTGCACTAAAAATAATAATTTTGAAGATTTTTTATTTTTATACGTAAAATATTGAGTTGGTATGTGGTTAATAAAACTTTTAGAATAATAATTTGTACAATTGTCAACTATCCAATAAATATTTAATCGATTTAATTTTACAAGTTAAGGAGTTAAATAGGTCAAATAAAATATTTAACATATCCAATTATATAAATTGAAGTGTCCAATATATTGAAGTAAAAGTTGAGGGTGCTACAAAATTTTTCATAAAAAATATATGAGTGAATTTTATGTATTAAGCCATGTATATCATTATATGCGATACGACATGCAAGGAGAAAAATTTGCAGAAATTGATATCGTCAATCCTTTTTGAGTTGAAGCATAGAAATATATATGTGAAGAAATATATATGTGAATGAATTGAGAAAATTTAAAAATGACAAGTGAGGAATGAAGTAAATGAATTTAGAAGATCATAATTGGATAGGGGAGAGGAAATTATTACTTTATCTTTCACAATTAATATCATTATATATTTGGTAAAATACTTTTCATATTTATCTTTATTTGTTTTGGTTTTTGTTTTTTTATAAAACATTATTTGAAAATTTTAATAAAATTAAGTACTCATTAATTTTTATAATAAGTGTATTTTTTTTTACTAAAATTAATATTTTCTTTTTTACCATTTGGTAACATTTATCAACCAGATGAAGTCCTGCACATTGCGTGGTTGCTTTATCATAATAGTACATTACAATCTTCTTGACAAATAAATCTAATATTTTTTTCCACAATTATTTAGATAGATTTTGAATTTAAAATTGCATATATTATGAAAATTTTAAATACAAAAATATGAAAATTAAGTATGATATTCAATATGGGATTTTAAGAGAATTATCGACATATTTAATAAAGTTTAATGTAATATATTTGTAAATTGATAAATGACACTTATAAATTAAATATAAATCTCAAATCTTTTTTTTAAGCCCACTCTATTTCCCCATTAACAGAAAATTGGTTGCAAATAATTTCACTTTTTCTAAATATTAGAATTGCTAAAAATAATATTCTTACATGCTCGCACACATATATTTATATACATATAGTTCAACAAAAATAATTACAAACAGACATCAAATTTGTGAAAAAAAAAATAAAAATTTCCATGTGCATGTTATATTTTTCTAACCTCTAAAAATTTGATCATGTAATTATTAATACTTGTTCGATTATCCCTCTGAGCTTCCTATACCTACCTGCATAAATTGCAAAGTAAGATTCACAAATTTACAATTTTGAAATGCAAAACTAGAATCAATATGACAAAGGGAATAAGAAGTTTATCGCTACAACGATAACACATAAGTATATGAATAATTTCATCGATCTTGTTGTAACGCCCCGTTTTTCCTGTGTTTCAATAGTAGTTTACCGGTTTGTGAATAATACCACCGGTCCGAAAGTTGATATTATTTTTGGTCCGGAAAAATTACTACTTATGTTTTATATTTTATTTAACATATTTGGAGCATGTATGCATGGTTTTTATGGGTAGAAAGTAAGTAAGGAATATTTTTGGAGAATTTAGAGAATTTGTGAATAGTGAATTATGGTGTTATATTAAGTAATGAAATTTGAGGAATTATTTTTTTTATGGAGTAAATTAGAAAGTTTTGTGGAGATAAATAATATTTTGAAGGAATTTAATTGGAATTCATAATATGATTGTATGATTTCTATGTAGGTTAGGACGGTGCCTCCGGTATCAAATGTGGCATCCACTGTCGGGTCTTTGGGGATCGGGCGGCGGGTGTTACACTTGTGATTCAAAATTAAGCCCTCTCTGAAGGAGTTCAGCTAAAATCAACTTAGAGTTGATAAGAAAGAATATATCATCCTAATTGTATTGAAAAGGTACAAAGCCAACAATGAAATATTGAGAACAAAAACCATATGCATGTTTCAATTCATAGATATGTGCAACATGTGCTTGATTTTGGTAGTCATGACATATCAACAAAAATCAATAATTACCCTTCTCGAATCATTACTTTAGGAAGTACCGGTATAGCTGACAAAATGCATGGCCAAATCTGGAAATGCTAACATCCTCTAGGTGTAGAAAACAATTTCATGATTTCATTCATTAATTTCAATTCTGGAATGATAGATAACATTTTTACTATTTTGTCAATGTTATTTATAGATGCACTGGAGGGACTCCATGTTATCAAATTGCACAATAAAGATTATATAAATATGCATATATAACAAAATCTACTTGCAAGAAAATATAATTACTAAAAAATCAATCCACATGTAGTATAGTATATGATTGTCATCTTGACACAGAGTCAAGTAAACTTTTTCATTCTTCAATCCACAGGAATGAGCCTTATTGGCAATTGCCTATATATATATATATATATGAAAATTGAAAAGCGGGAGAAACAAATGATAATTGGAAACAAAATATAAAAGCGAAGAAAAGAAAAGTCTGAGCTGAACAATAGCAAGTACGCAGGTAAAGAAATTAGAAAGTAATTCAATCGAATTAGTAAAATCAGAAAATAAGGAAGGCCAGTCAAGCTCTCTTTCTAATTTAAGGCTTAAATATAATTGAATTAAAGAGTTGAATTATGGAATGTTTAATGTTTAGAAGAAGAATTCTGAATTTGGTGAGTTTTTAAGAAATGAAATATACATATGAGATTTGGACAATAAGAAAAAGTAAAAAGTAAAAAAAGAATAATAATGATGTTAGAAATTTTGTAGACAAAATTATAATTAGTATCCTTTTTTTTTTTTTTTAAAAAATGAATTAGTGTTGGATTTGATCGTTCATAGAGTTTGTAGTAGTATGTTTATACCTATAGGTTGTGGCTCAGTTGGCAACACAATCTGAGCATAGAGAAAGAACTCTCGGGGTTCGATCTTCACTAAATGCATCTGTAGAGAGGGGTAAATCAACCCTAGGCCTTTACCTTGGCGGCCTAAACCTTAAGCCGAGCTTTAGTTTTTACTAATCATCTAATTAAAATTCTCTCCAAATAATCAAATTCTCTAATAACTATTTTGTAATTATGTTGCTAAAAAAATTAAATATATGACAAGAAAATAACAAATAAACATAAACAAGTATATGTAGAGGTGGTAATTAAGTCAGATTGAGCATATTCAAATTTTAAGCTATTTCGAGTTTGTTTCAATTCGAGTCAGATTACTTTGAATTTTACATACAATATCAGGCTCTTAAAAAGAAACAAAACTAATTTTCAGTCCACCATTTACAATATAGATTTTTAACTCGAAAATTAATTAAAATTTTCAAGAAAAAAATATTTTAAATTTTTTATTAATTCAAATGAATCTGATGACTTTAAATATTTGCAAGTTAATTGAATTCATATTTTTCTGAATTTTGTATAAATTTATGCAAGCATAAATAAATTTTGATCAAGTTAGAAATTACACCTCTATAAGTACTGTTAAAACTAACATGCATGTATGAAATAATCCGAAAATTCAATTTCGGAAATTTTTTATTTGCAAATTTAATTGAAATTTTAACCAATGAAATTACACAACAAAATATTTTATTATTGCTAAATCGGACCCGTAAACCAATATGAATTGTCCAAAACCAAGTGAAAAACCTGTAAGTGAAGCAAAATCAAACTAAACTATTGAGTTGGCCAAACCGGTTCGAATCGAACCGGAGTGGTCTAGAAACCCTAGACTTTTTTTTTTCTCCGTCACCCAGTGCTGCTCCACTCCAGCACTCTCTCTCTCTCTCTCTCTCTCTTTCTCTCTCTCTCTCCTGGTTTTCCACCACCACTACCGGTCGACGCTGTCAAAGTTAGGTTGTGGTAGGTTGTAGTGTACCCACACACGTGATGAAAAAAAAAAAAAAAAAAGGTGAAAGTTGGCAAGCAACTTTGACAAAGATGGAGAGCCATCTTCCTCTCCTATAAATAGGAGAGGATTTGCCTCCGTTTAATACATACCAACAAGAGAGAGTGAAAGCAATTGTGAGAGAGCAATTGTGAGAGAGAAAAATAGTGAGATTATTCAAGAAGAAAAATTAAGCTTAATTTTTTGGGTATTATTGAATAGAGAGTTGTAAGTGTATGTAAACACTTTATTTATTTTTCTCCTATAAAAGATCTGTGGCAGTCCGGAGACGTAGGCAAGATTGGCCGAACTCCGTTATCAAATTGTGTGTTATTATTTTCTTCTGCTCCCTCGTAAAGGGGATTTTGCGTAATTTTTCCCAACAACTGGTATCAGAGCCGAAGTTTTTGGCAGGTCCAGCCGGTCAGATAGCGGTACCGGATCCGTGGATATACTCTGAAAACAAATATACCACGACGATCAGAAAAATACGACGAGTCCATCGGTGCTGTCCGCTCGGAAAGATATTGTAGTATCGACTTAGTGGTGAATAGTAAAACAGTAACTAAAAGTTGGTGGTGAACAGTACTATTCACGTGTACTCACAAGCAAGGCGGAGTCAGACTTGAGTGGGAGCAATGGCTACAGATGAAGGAAAGTCGAAAATTGAAAAATTCGACGGTGCAGATTTTGGCTTTTGGAAAATGCAGATAGAGGATTATCTGTATCAGAAAGGTCTTTTCCAACCTCTCTCCGGAACGAAGCCAGAGGCTATGAAGGAAGAAGATTGGAATCTTCTAGACAGACAAGCACTCGGGGTTATTCGTTTAACCCTCTCCCGCAATGTTGCCTTCAATATAGCAAAAGAAAAGACCACGGTGGGTCTTATGGCGGCTCTTTCCAATATGTACGAAAAGCCATCGGCCGCAAATAAAGTTCACTTAATGAGGCGGTTATTCAATCTATGAATGACGGAAAACGCATCGGTGGCCCAACATCTCAATGAACTCAATACAGTGACAACCCAATTGAGTTCAGTTGAAATTGAATTTGATGAAGAGGTACGAGCATTGATACTTTTGTCTTCCCTACCAGAAATTTGGAATGCTACTGTCACAGCTGTGAGTAGCTCGTCCGGAAGCAAGAAGTTAAAATTTGACGATGTTCGTGACCTAGTTCTCAATGAAGAGATCCGACGGAGAGAGTCATGTGAACCTTCAACTTCTTCAGTCTTGCATACAGAATCGAGAGGAAGAAATTCAACTAGAGGGAATGGACGCGGTAGATCGAACTACCGAGGCAAGTCAAAGGATAGGAGGTCCAAATCCAGGAATCCTAGCAATTTCAATAGCACAAAGACCATTGAATGTTGGAATTGTGGAAAAACTGGTCACTACAAAAATCAGTGCAAGAATGCACCTAAGCACCAGGAGGGGAAGTTAGAGGCAAATGTTGCATCCACCTCAGGAGAAGATGATGCGCTTATATGCTCTTTGGAGAACAAGCAGGAGTCTTGGGTTTTAGACTCCGGTGCGTCATTCCATGCAACTTCACAAAAAGAGCTCCTTGAAAGGTATGCCCCCGGAAACTTTGGAAAAGTATACCTTGGTAATGACCAACCATGTAATATTGTTGGTAAAGGAGTAGTGAAGATTAAGTTGAATGGGTCTACATGGGAGTTGAAGGATGTCAGACATATTCCTGATCTGAGAAAGAACGTAATCTCAGTAGGCCAGTTGGCCAGCGATGGCTACACAATAACCTTCCACGGCGATAATTGGAAGATTACAAAGGGTGCAATGATGGTTACTCGTGGAAGTAAGAGTGGTACTCTTTATAGCACAGGAAGAGCAAGCTATTCCATTGCTGTTGCAGCAAACAGTGAAACTCCCAATATATGGCATCAGAGGCTTGGCCATATGAGTATGAAAGGAATGAAGATTCTACACTCACAGGGAAAACTACCAGGTCTTCAGTCAATTGAAATTGACATGTGTGAAGACTGCATATTTGGAAAGCAAAAAAGAGTCAGCTTTCAGACAAATAGAAGAACCCCAAAGAAGGAGAAACTTGAGCTTGTTCACTCCGATGTGTGGGGACCAACTACTGTCTCATCCATTGGTGGGAAACACTACTTTGTGACTTTTATTGATGATCACTCTCGGAAAGTATGGGTTTACTTTCTAAAATATAAGTCAGAAGTATTTGATGCTTTCAGAATTTGGAAAGCTATGGTTGAAAATGAGACAGGATTGAAGATCAAAAAGCTCAGAATCGACAATGGTGGTGAATATGAAGACACCAGGTTCAAGAAGTTCTGCTATGAACATGGAATCAAGATGGAGAGAACCGTGCCAGGCGCGCCTCAACATAATGGTGTAGCTGAGCGCATGAATCGAACGTTGACAAAAAGAGCCAGAAGCTTGCGTGTACAATCAGGCTTACCAAAGCAATTCTGGGCAGAAGCAGTCAACACAGAAGCTTACTTGATCAACCAAGGTCCATCGATACCATTGGAGCACAAAATACTGGAAGAGGTATGGAGTGGAAAAGAAGTAAAACTCTCACACCTAAGAGTTTTTGGTTGTGTAGCATATGTGCATATAGGTGATCATGGTAGGAACAAGCTTGATCCCAAATCTAAGAAATGCATTTTCATCGGCTATGACGGTGATGAGTTTGGATACCGCCTCTGGGATGAAGAAAACAAGAAAGTGATCCGCAGCAGAGATGTGGTCTTCAATGAAAGAATGATGTACAAGAACAAATATAACACAGTTGCCAGCGACTCAGAGTAGAGTGGGCCAGTGTTTGTAGAGATGGACGATATCTCAGAAAATCTATCGAATGAGTTAGTTAAAGATACTCAATCAGAGGAATCAACTGACACACCACAAACTTCTCCTCCAAAAGCTTTAAGAAGGTCTGAACGTCCTCCAAAGCCTAACAGAAAATATATGAATTATTTGTTATTAACAGATGGAGGAGAACCTGAATGCTTTGAGGAAGCATGTCAAACGGTAGATGCCAGTAAGTGGGAGCTTGCCATGAAAGACGAAATGAAGTCTTTAATCTCCAATCAAACATTGGAACTAGCTGAGTTACCCGTGGGAAAGAAGGCACTTCACAACAAATGGGTGTATCGAGTGAAAGAGGAACATGATGGTTCCAAGAGATACAAAGCTCGACTGGTAGTCAAAGGGTTCCAGCAGAAGGAAGGAGTTGACTACACCGACATATTTGCACCAGTTGTAAAACTCAATACTATCAGGTCTGTGTTAAGTATTGTTGCTAGTGAAGGGCTCTACCTTGAGCAGTTGGACGTAAAGACAGCGTTTCTTCACGGAGACTTGGATAAGGAGATATACATGTACCAGCCAGAAGGATTCTCAGAAAAAGGAAAAGAGAATATGGTGTGCAAACTCAAGAAGAGCTTGTATGGACTGAAACAAGCTCCAAGACAGTGGTACAAAAAGTTCGACAGTTTCATGCACAATGAAGGCTTCCAGAAGTGCAACGCCGACCACTGTTGCTTCTTCAAAAGATACAGGTCCAGTTATATCATTTTACTGCTCTAGGTTGATGATATGTTAGTAGCAGGTTCAAATATGGATGATATTAGAAGATTGAAGCAGCAATTGTCAAAAGCGTTTGATATGAGGGACTTAGGTCGAGCGAAAAAGATTCTCGGAATGCAAATCACGAGAGATAAGCAAAAACAGGTGTTGCAGTTATCTCAAGCAGAGTACATCAATCATGTATTGCAAAGATTCAACATGAACGAAGCTAAGCCGGTCAGCACACCCTTGGCTAGTCATTTTCGCCTATCCAAGGACCAGTCCCCTCAGACGGAAGAAGAGAGAAAAGACATGGCCAAAATTCCTTATGCTTCAGCCATAGGAAGTTTGATGTATGCGATGGTCTGTACGAGACCAGATATTGGCTATGCAGTGGTAATTGTTAGCAGGTATATGTCAAATCCAGGGAAAGCTCGTTGGGAAGTGGTAAAGTGGATTTTGAGGTATCTACGAGGCACTACTGAAAAGTGTTTGTACTTTGGTAAAGGAGAACTAAAAGTACAAGGTTATGTAGATGCAGACTATGGAGGCGACATTGATCACCGCTGTTGGTACTACAGTTGTTTGTTGGATGTCACAGGTACAGAAGATTGTAGCTCTATCCACCACAGAAGCTGAATATGTTGCAGTGACAGAAGCCAGCAAAGAGATGATATGGCTTCGAGGTTTGTTAACAGAGTTGGGATTCAAGCAAGAAAAGAATGTTTTGTACAGTGATAGTCAGAGTGCAATACATTTGGCAAAGAATTCAGCATTTCATTCTAGAACAAAACACATTGGTCTTCGATATCATTTCATCAGGTCTCTGCTTGAGAATGATGTGCTAAAATTAGAGAAGATTCAAGGAAACAAGAATCCAGCTGACATGTTAACAAAGGTGGTGACCATTGACAAACTGAAGTTGTGCTCGACTTCAGTTGGCCTGCTAGAATAAACAGACCAGAGAAGATTGCCGCAGAATTAATGTGTGAAGACAGATTGAAATCAGTCTTCAAGTGGGAGATTGTCAAAATTAGGTTGTGGTAGGTTGTAGTGTACCCACACACGTGATGAAAAAAAAAAAAATAGGTGAAAGTTGGCAAGCAACTTTAACAAAGATGGAGAGCCGTGAATGAATTATACACGGCTCTCTCATCTTCCTCTCCAATAAATAAGAGAGGATTTGCCTCCGTTTAATACACACCAACAAGAGAGAGTGAGAGCAATTGTGAGAGAGAAAAATAGTGAGATTATTCAAGAAGAAAAATTAAGCTTAATTTTTCGGGTATTCTTGAATAGAGGGTTGTAAGTGTATGTAAACACTTTATTTATTTTTCTCCTATAAAAGATCTGTGGCAGTCCGGAGACGTAGGCAAGATTGGCCGAACTCCATTATCAAATTGTGTGTTATTATTTTCTTCTGCTCCCTCGTAAAGGGGATTTTGCGTAATTTTTCCCAACAGACACTACCCTCGCTATCGCCCCACCGGCCTCCCTCCTTCTCTCTCTGTCTCTAGTTCTAGTGAATGCAGTAGAGGCGAGTTGTGATATCAGCCATCGACCGCCACCACTCGGCATCTCTCTCTCCTGCTCACGACTCCGGTGAGCGCTGCAGCTCAGGCGAGCATCGGCTCCTCTCGATTCGATCGACTCCAACTACTGCCTCCTTTATTTTTCTTCGATCCGGTGAGACTGGTTGAAGGCCAGACGACTTGGTTTCTTCTCCGCCACTAACAATTTCGCCAGCCACCTTCGGTTGTTTCTCCTGCAAGCATTTTTATCCTTTCTGGCCCAGCTACCGCCGATAGTGTTGTACTTTGGGGTATTGAGACTATTTCTGGTTATCTTTTCCAGAAATTAGTTAATTTCCCATAATTAATAGTTAGATGAACTAGATTTAAGTATTTTCCAATATATTTCATAAATTATTGATTTGATTAGAAGACTTCAATAAATTAAAATAAATTATGAGTGAGTGATTTAGTAAGATTAAAGTAATTTTTGATTAGAGACTAAATTTTTTTTTTTGGTAAATAAAAGGAAGCATAAAGCTCAAAGCAACCTAAACATGATTAAGCAGATAAAAAATACCAGGAGGAGGGGTATTAAGAAAATGACACCCAAGAGTGATGCCCAAGAAGCAAGCCAATCCGCACAAAATTTGGATTCCCAATAAACATGATAAACAATCACCTCCCAAGAATGATCCAGCAAACTTCTCACCATACTTACCCATCCCTTATAATGATTTAGAGGTTTTTCATTTGCTGTAACCCACTGCACAACCTATAAATTATCACATTCGACAACAAGTTTCTCAATCTGCAGGTCCTTCACAAGCTTGATCCCATGATAAAGTGCACACAGGCCCAGTTCCAAACAAACCCATGAACCCACCGCCTTGCACTCCCATGAATTAACCTGCCACCAGAAGCCAGAAGACCTCCTCCTTTCACAGCTCTGATAGTATTCAACTTAAACCACCCAGCAGGAGGTGGAGACGAAGAGAGCATAACCATATCCTTCTTACCTGAGAATGGCGAAACCAAATCATTGTGCCGCTGCATAGAATTAACATGCCTCACAAAAGCAAGCCCCTCCATAACAAAAGCCTCTACACTCACAGGGGCAGATTGAAAAAGCACCCGATTCCGATGCTTCCATATCATCCAACAAAAAATACCAAAAAACACAGCCCATTCTAAACCCTTTATTCGAAACTTCTTAACTCTCAGATTCTGTTGGAACCAACTATCAAATGACAAACCAACATAAAAAAATACAGTCCAACTAGAGGAAGGCATAAACCGTCGCCACATCATACTAACAACAACACAATAACGACACAAGTGGATAAGCGATTCCTGCTCCATAGAACATAGTGGGTAGGTGGCACACCGGGAAAGATGCTGATGATGCCACTCAAGGTTAGTGAAAATTTTACCCTGCGAAACTGTCCAAAGAAACAAACGAAATTTTACCCTGCGAGACTGTTTTGATTTCTTGTTGTGGTACTTTGACATTTGTTGTTGTCGAGCTACTGTTTTTGTTTACATTAAAAAATTAGCTACCCGTTTTTGTTTACATTAAAAAATTAGCTACCCCGATATAAATGCATTATACAACAAACAAATTATAAACAGTGTTTTGTTTACATTAAAAAAAATAATAGTGTTTTGTTTCAATGGAGTGTATTTCTGACAATATGAAAGGAAAAAAATAAAATAAAATAAAGCAGTGACATTTCTTTTTGTTAAAAAATTTTTTTTTATTGGCTCTGTGTATGAGCCGGTATAGGCAATAAATTTTTCATTATATATACACCTATTTGCTGTACCTTTTGCGCTAACTCATTTTTCTAGCTTCTTCCTATCAGTATTCCTTGAAATATAATCTCATCAGATTCAGATTTCTATGCCTCACTGTCACAGTCATAGCCATGGCCGAAAAGGTTTGTTCTGTGTGATTCTTATTGCTCTTATCGTCTTTTACCTTATACCCACTTAGCTTATTCTTTTTGTAACCTTTGTGTACGGGTGGTTTTTATTTTTTTTATTTTTTTAATTTTCTTTTTTAGTAGAAAATATTTGGATTAATTGAATAGATTTTGGTTTTATAATTTTATTATAATGTTGCAGAAAGTAACAACAATGGTGATTAAGGTTGATCTTGATTGCGAAAGATGCCGCCAGAAAATCAAGAAAATACTCTGCAAAATTCCTCGTGAGTATCATTTTCTTGATTTTTTTTCTATTTTTTGTGTATTTTAATTCTTTTTTGCTTTCTTTGCAATAGAGATTGAAAATCAAGTGATTGATGAGAAGGCAAAAACAGTAACAGTAACTGTAGTATGTTGCAGTCCAGAAAAGATCAAGAAAAAGATCCTTCGTATGGGTGGTGCATCAGTCGAATGTATTGAAATTCTTCCGAAACAACCACCACCACCACCACCACCCAAAGAATCTGTAAAAACCAAAGATCAAAAAGACAAAACGCAGAAGCATGAACCAAATCAGGCGAGGGATTGTTGTCAAGAATGTTCTGAAGGGCGTCATGGGGGGCCATGTTTTGAGGTTTACAGAAGGCTCCCGCCTTCTTTTTATGGACCACAAGTTCCAATACCATGGTACGAAGCTTATGGACGGCAGGTGTATGATGGCTGGGGCTGCAGTGGCTATCACTACAGCGGTTATCACTACAGCGGTTGCCGGAGAGGATGTTGTGTGGGTAAATGGGATTGCTTAAGTGAAGAAAATTCGTGGGCATGTATAGTCATGTAAAAAGAGATGTCGGTGGACCTAGTTATGTTATGATCTTTCGGTAATTGCTTTCTTTCGTCCAAATTAGGTCTATACGGTAGAACCGAACTGAATTAACATTAAGAAATCGAAAAAAAAAAAAAACTTAGTTTTATAAAATTAATGATGCTTATGAAGTGTATGTTTAGGTCTGTGTGGCTTCTCTCCTCCGTCAATAAAAATTACGCTATCGTATTTTCTATCTCTATTCTGTTTTCCACGTTCTCTCTGCTCAGACTTCAACTAAGACCAAACTAATATATATATATATATATATATATATATATATTAAATGTTATATTTTATTTTTGAAATTAAAAATTATATTTCTATTTATTAATAAGTATTAAAATGGTGTAAGACTCTAAATACAATTTTGTTTTTATTCAAGCGGAAGACTATCACTGTGGTTGACTGAAGTACTACCAATTAATTAAACAATGAATTTGATATTTGGAGAGAAAATTTGAGTTTAAGTCAATTTTTAATTTAGACATCTATATAATCTTTTTTCTACTATAGATTGTCTTATTATTATATTTAATTTTATAATTATAACTATTCTAATTATAACTTTATCTTTTGAATTAAAAACATCAACGTTTCAAACCTTTTTGTTTTTTTAATCCAGTCAGAAAAATATAAAAAGAATCTGCATTTTGTTTTGCTATGAATTTTTTTTTTGTCATAAAGTCTAGAAATCATCATTTTTTGACATGATTGCTTTTATTATTTCTTATGATTAAATTTGTCCTATAACTCATTTTTATCTATTTAATTTTATTTGCCATTTAAATTTTTCTATTTCTAAATGGAAATCTTCTCTTATATTGAGTATGCTTCTTTCCAACAATCGCTTGACAAAGACAATCCGTTCTAATCCTACGGTCTATTAAAAATAATCTTATGTACGAAGAAAAACTGGCATTTTTGATATTTTTTATAATCAAAATTAGCGTATCCTTTTGATTAATAATACTCTCATATATCATTAAAATTCTTTACTAATACTTTTATTAAAATATTCGTCTGAACAACCCTTTTTTACTTTAAAATAAACTCAATTTTGAACGATGATTCAATAATAGAACCTTTTGTTATCAAATGAGATAAATGCATCCATTTCCTTATTTTATTCATCATTTATATATTTACAATTTCTTTCACGAGAATTTCTAATTACCATATGAAGAAAACTAATATTTTTATATGTTTTAGCTAAATAAAAAAAAATAAATCTTTCTCTTTCTAGTAATGCAATATTAAAGCAAAAAAGATTCCGGAAACCCATCCCACCAAAGCCCTTATGACCACTCATATTACTTCAAGAAAGCCAATTGATGCCTCCCCTTTCACCCTTCCCATTCCACCAAAATCTATTCAAAATAACTCGCAACTCATTACACAAAGATTGCGTCAGCTGGAAAATACTCACGCAATAAGTAAGAATAGCTTGGGCAGCCGATTTTATAAGAACTTCCCTCCCTATCCTAGATAAGAATTAGTTACTCCACCTATTCAACCTCTTCCAGAGTATGTCTTTTAAGAAACTAAAAATCTGTTTTTATTACGCCTAATAAGAGACGGCAGACCCAAGTAAGACCCATTGCCCAGAGGATTAAGAAGCCCAAGGGTACCCCGAATACAAGCTCTATGATCTTCTGTAACATTCGAGCTAAATTGAATACCGAATTCCTAAAAATTTACGGCTTGACTCAAAGCACTAGCATAAGCCTCCAAAATAATATATATAATATATAATATATATGTTATATTATATATAAGAATTCATATTTACAATAGAAGAAAAAAAAAGAATATGGCACTTAATCATAATAGCCCACAAATCACTCTTTCTTGTAGACATTGACTTTTCCAATCAATCAATTAGTTTTATTAACCTAATAAAGGAAAATTACTATTTCGTCCCTGTGTTTTGATCAAATTAATAACTTCATCCATGTATTTTGGTCAAATTACTCGGACATTCCTAAAGTTTGACTCCGTCTGATAATATGGTCCTTTCGTCTAAAAAATTGCATTTTTTCGTCTATTTTACGTGAAAAGTCTAAATACCATTATTATGGGACCCATAAACATGATAAAATGTACATTTTTATATTTTTAAATTATATTTTCCTTTTTTGCCTTATACCAATTGACGACTTAGAAGATCAGAGAAACGGAACTACAAGTGACCTTGACCAATCATTCTCGCCGCCTCCTTGTCCCGCTATTATCACCCCCCTCAACTTATATCCTCTTAACTGTCATCACCACCTCCATAATAGGTTTACAAATCAACGTCATCCGTATAATTATAGACGTTCCAAAACTAAAGGAGACAACCCTAGCAGATTTTGCGCGCTTCAAATTCCCACCAAAAGAAACAACAAATCTCCAGTACTTGGTTGAAGATTGTTGTAGCCTTGTTGTCAACAATGCAGTTGTGTAACTTCGAAATCCGAACTTGGAAGGCTCCAGAAGAAGGAAACCAAAGGACAGTTCGCCTGTATCTCCATCGCCACACACAAACTCATCAACTGCGATGACATTGAAGATGTCCGCCGTGAGGTCCAGATCATGCACCATGGTCACAGGCAGATTCCAATTCAAAATTTCTTTTTGTTTTTTGGGAAAATAATTAATTCGTCCTTGAGGTTTGACTAAACTAAGTCATCTTTGCAGTTTGGTAATATTAATTAATGGTCTTTGAGGTTTACCTCTGTCAAACCACTTGGTCCTTCCGTTCATTTTCCCTGGATTTTTCTGTTAAAACCTTTAAACAAGACTAAAATATCCCGACACATAAGAATGGAAAATAATTAATTTGACCCTGAGATTTGACCAAACTAACTAAGTCATCTCTGCAGTTTAGCAATATTGATTAATGATTCCTGAGGTTTACCTCTGTCAAACCATTTGGTCATTCTATTTATTTTCTCTTGATTTTTCTATTAAAACCTTAAAAAAAGACTAAAATATCATTACATTTAAGAAGAAAAAGACTAAACTAACCTAGTTTATTTGCTTTATAACAGAATGACAATTAAGTCTTATCAAACTTACAATTGGAATTCTGAAAAAATGGTGAATTTTTTTTTAATTTTCTAAATATTCTAACTATTTCTATGGTCCTACCTTCATTTCATTAGTTGTAGTTTGTAATGGAATATGGAAAACAACTTGTTCTCTTGAATATTGATATCTAAAATAAATGCCTATTATTTTTATTAAAATTAACTCGACATATATTTTTCTTTTTCATATTTTTATTGGTGGCTCTAGACGGTGAAGTGACACATTATATTGATTAAATATTTTTTTGGGTGAATATCAAATAATTAATATATACCCTGAATCATTGTTTTCCCTCCACGATAAATGGAAATTCTAACCTAGGTTAGTTTAGTCTTTTTCTTCTTAAATGTCAGGGTATTTTAGTCTTTTTTTTTAAGGTTTTAATGGAAAAATCTGAAGAAAATGGACGGAATGACCAAATGGTTTGATTGAGGTAAATCTCGATGATCATTAATTAATATTGTTAAACTGTAGGGATGACTTAATTAATTTGGTCAAACCTCAGGGACGAATTAATTATTTTCCCTTTTTAGGTGTCAGGGTATTTTAGTCTTTTTTAAAGGTTTTAAGGGAAAAATATTGAGAAAATGAATGGAAGGAACAAGAGGTTTGACGGAGATTAGCCTTGGGGACCATTAATTAATATTGCCAAACTGTAGGAATGACTTAGTTTAGTCAAATCCCAGGGACAAATTAATTATTTTTCTTTGTTTTTTTAGTTTCAATAGGAATATAATGGAGCTAAAAGGAGCATATGAAGATGATTCAGTCAAGGAAGTGAGTGGTCTTAGAGAGGAGGAGGTGGCGACAACAAGTTGGGACTTGGTGGTTGAGAAGAGGAGGTTAGTAGTGATAGAAACAGTGGTAGTGGAAGAGTGATCAAGATCACAGAAAGGCATCGAGATACGAATGGCGAAGAGGAGTATTATTTATGTCGCCAAGGAAACCTGAGCCCAACTGTAATACGACTGCGTTTCTATAGATGAAATTATGATTCTTTTTCTAATGTTTTTTGGGTCCCATAATATTAGTGTTTTAGTCTTTTTATGTAAAATTAACGGAAAAGTGTCACTTTTTGGATGGAAGGACCGTTTAGTTAGACGGAAGCAAATCTCAGAAATGTTCGAGTAATTTAATCAAAATATATGGATAAAGTTATTAATTGGATCAAAATACAGGAACAAAAAAGTAATTTTCCTAACCTACTAATTATAAATCTCTCCAAATAAGCAACTTCTCTAATAATTGTTTTGTAATTATATTGCCGTAAAAAATTAAATGTTAAAAAAAAAAAAACATACACCAGTATATGTATAGGTGTTAATCAAGTTGGGTTAAGCATATTCAACATAATTAAGCTATTTCATGGGAGATATTAATAAAACCTAGCCCCTCTCTCTTTCTCTCCCAAACCTAAAATTTAAAAACTCTTTTTTCTTCTTTCACGGACGGCAACCAGTGAGCTCTCACCGGTGGTCACCCCTTTTTCTTTTTTTTTTTTTTTTTTTTTTTGCAAATAATCATCAGATCTGTATAAAAATCTGAGTTATTGTCGTTCAAATATTGGGATTTATTGTCGCCCATATAGTGTGATCTTGTTCTTAGATCTAATTCTGAGTTATTGTTATCAGTATTACGGTGATTTTGTCTAGCGTCTTTTGTTATTTGGATAGTTATGTAGAAATAAGTGCAAATCTCTGGAAGAAATTTGAAGGTAATTAGATCGGATTTGTAGAAAGACCATAGAGTTGAACAGTGGCCATGAATAGCTACTAAGTGGAGCAAGTGATCACCGATGACACAAATATTATGTTCTGTCAACGCAATCAGATACTTCAAATCAAGATTGTGTTTTTTTATTCTTTGTATAAGTAATTTATTATTAGACTTCTTATACAAAAATATAGAAACATATTGATCTATATTCCATATCTGTCTACAGTTTCTTCTTAATGAAATTTCTAATCTGATTTTTTCTCAAAAAAAAAAAAAAAAAAAAAAAGCTATTTCGAAGTCGGGTAAATTGCGTCAAATTACTTAGAATTTCGCGTACAACATTAGGTTATTAACTCAAAAATGATTTTAAAGAAAAACTACTAATTTTGAATCTTACTGTATAATATGGATTTTAACCTCAGAATTAATTAAAATTTCAAGAAAATAATCTTACTTTTTTGCACATGCACTAAGGACCTCCATTTCACATGCACCGGAGACTTCAATGTTTCAAATTTCTACCACGACATACCTTCATGTTTTACCAATATATATATATATATATATATATATATATATATATATATATATATATATATATATATATATATATTTCTTCAATTCGAGTCACCCTTTTCCTTTAATAATTGAACATCAATCTCTACCAAACTAATCACCAAGTCACCCTTTTCCTTTAATAATTGAACGTCAATTATGAAAATTGAACATCAATCTCTACCAAACTAATCACCAAGTCACCCTTTTCCTCTAATAATTTCATCATGCTAATAGGTAAATTTGAGTTTAATAAGTAGTGCAATTTTAAAAATTCAGGTGTTGAATGAATAATATAATGAATATTAGGTAAATGCCTAATGTAATGAATCCTAATACATAAGCATTTTTAAGCAGGATTATAATAAGAATCAAAACCGATGTTTCAAACTTTTGAATCGGACCGAAATTAGTCCTATTTAGTTTAGTTTCCATAAAATAAAATGATGACATATGATTTTTCATTCTATATATATAATAGGTGAATATAAAAATAATACACTTTGGATTTTTGGCCTATATAATATAATTTGCTCACTTATGTCAATTATAACAAAAGGGCTTATTATATTTGTCCTAATTGAATTTTTAATTTTTTTTCTATTTTGATATTTGAATGGAAAAGATTGATGAAATTTATGAACTAATAATTTTTTTACAATTAAGTGCACTTTACTATAATTTCTCACTGAAAATCAAAATGACCTATTTACCTATTATTTTTCTTTATTTATTTCTTGAGATTATAACTATTTTTTAATTTTATTTCATTTTAGAATAAAAAAAAATAGAAGGAATTTTTAAGACTTTTTTATTTTAGACAAGAGACAAGAAACATGACACTAAGAAGTTCTACAAAACAAAAAACAACAAATAAATTGAATATTTATGTTTGATATTATTTATTGAATAAAATTGTCATAACTTGTTTTTTTGAGCCGGACCTACACTAGAATTTGGACAGGTTTAAAGCTTCAAAAGCCTATAGTAAACCTATCTAATCTAAGATCTCATTTCCTAATTTATCTCACTATACACGCTCACTGTACAAAAATGCAGTTTAAACACAAATATTTAGCATGGACCAATCCATTTCTAACTAGCAATGGATTAAAAAGGGGGATAGATCTTAAAATCTTATATTAAAAGTAAGAAAATCTGTTTACACATTTTCCGCGAAAGTATAATCAAAAGTAATTAGAAACGGAATACGGATTGTTAATCCATTTATCAGTATCATTTAAGCATAAAATGCCTTTTAAATCTTTTTTTTTTTTTTTAAGTAACAAAGAGGGAAAAATAAACAAAGCAACCTAATCTCAAAAGCTAACATCACATGCATCGGTCCAAAGAATCATCGAAAGGGAAGAAAACATAATCTCCCAAAAATGAAAAGAAGAGGGTAAAGAATGATTCAATCTTGCCAAATGATCCGTTGCAAAATTCTCCTGACATAAAACATGATGTAGGGAACACTGTCAATCTCGAGATAACAAAACCTAAATATCCGAAATCACAGCTGCCAAAGGATGGAAACAAACATAACTGAATTTACAAGTCGAACAGCCTCCAAATTATCTAACTCAAGCCTCACTCCCAAGCAAAAGAAATACCAGCTCTAATAGCAAACAATTCTCCAAACAAAATATATATGAGAAAAACCAATATTTATTTATTCCCACTGTTTTATTTATTTTATTTGATTTCCTTCTTCTCTAATAGGAAGAAAAACAATTATTAGTATTTGAAATAATATTTTCATTCATTATTTAAAAAAATTGAAAACAATGAAAAATATAATATATAATCTATACATTCTATAACAGAGTAGAGCATGTATGTTGCAATTAGATTTAGAATGGAAAAATGCTCCGCAGGAATAGTTCCAATTCAGAAAGGAGATAGGTTCAGCGAAATGCAATGTCCTAAAAATGATTTGGAGCGTAAAGAGATGGAGTCTATTCCATATGCATCAGTGGTTGGGAGCTTAATGTATGTTCAGACATGTACTCGACCGGATATTAGTTTCGCCGTAGGAATGTTAGGGCGATATCAAAGTAATCCCCGGATGGACCATTGGAAAGCTGCAAAGAAAGTACTTAGGTATTTACAAGGCACTAAGGATCATATACTCACTTATAGAAAGTCCAGCCATCTAGAACTGGTGGGATACTCGGATTTAGACTATGCCGGTTGTGTAGATTCGAAAAAGTCTACATTTGGCTACTTGTTTCTTTTAGCCGGAGGAGCAGTATCATGGAAAAGTGGAAAGCAGTCTGTCATTGCTACTTCCACTATGGAGGCTGAATTTGTGGCATGCTTTGAGGCCACTGTTCATGCATTGTGGTTGCGGAACTTTGTCTCAGGTCTAGGCATTGTCGACAGTATAGCTAGACCGTTGAGAATTTACTGTGATAATTCCGCAGCTGTCTTCTTCTCTAAGAATGATAGGTACTCTAAGGGTGCAAAACACATGGATTTAAAGTACCTATCTGTGAAAGAAGAAGTGCAAAAACACAAAGTGTCAATTGAGCATATCGGTACTGATCTGATGATAGCGGATCCGCTAACTAAAGGCTTACCGCCTAAAATCTTCACTGGCCATGTTGATAGGATGGGCATTATAGATAAGTCCTTGTTAGCATGATGTTTAAACTTGTATATATATATACATATGGTTGTTTTGCTCATATTATTGTGACACTTGGGAATTCAATTAAAGATGTGTTTTACTTATTTATGTGTTATCCATATTATAAATGTATACAATAATGGTTTGAGTGAGATAACAATAACAGTTGATTGTAACAATGTATTGTTTGTTGAATAGTTTCTCCATTAAAGTTTTATGAATTGAAGTGGTCTGTGATATATGGAAGGAATCATGTCGATTAATGACTTGTGACCACCATAATCCGATCATCTTAATTCTAATTAAGGTAAACATGATAGATTCAAGAAATGCACATGGGCCAAGTGGGAGATTGTTAGATTATTTAATAATCTATATGTGGCCCATGTGATTAAAGGGCTGGTTCTAATTAAGGTGGCCCAAGATGATGGTTATTGGGCTTAATGGATAAGAGCCAGTTAGGGTTTTATTACACTTCCTCTGCCTTATAAAAGATAAAGGAATCAACAGATTAGGGTTAACACAGAAACAAGAGAGTGTGACGGCTCCCTCAAACACATACGAAAATAGTTTGTTTGAGAGAGCTCATAAAAGAAACTCCCGCAGCTGTTGATTATTCTCTGACCATTAAGAGAGCACTTACGGACAAAAGGCCAGAGTGAAGAAACGTAGATTTGCTGTTATGGTGAGAATCGAATTGTCCTAACTAGGTAACCCATAACATAGATCTGCCGTTATGGATCAAGGTACGCTTCCGATTATTATATATTCTTGTCAAACAAATTCTATGAACAATAGATCTGGGCTATATTAAAGTTTATTCAACAGGAGTCTCCAGTAACCTATGATTATTTTATGGGAGCTCTTGTCTCAGAAGAGATGAAATCTTCTTTGACTATAGAAGATAAGAAAAAGAAAAGACTGGCTTTGAAAATAGTTTCTAGCGAAGAAAGTTCTTTTGATCTTGACAGCGATGACTTAGCTCTTGTTGCTAGAAAGTTCAACAAGTTTTATAAGAAAGGTGGAAGGCCACAGAAAAAGTTTATCAAAAAGAACTTTTCACCTAAAAATAATAACTTGCCTAAGAAAGAACCTTCTGAAGTGATTTGTTATGAGTGCAACAAACCCGATCATATCAAGCCAAACTGTCCTAACCTAAAAAAGAAGTCAAAAAAAGAAAAGCTAAAGTAGGAATTTGTAGCTTCTTGGGGTGACTCAGACGGTTCTAATTTTTGAAAGTCAAAGTGACCAAGAGGAAGTTGCAAATATCTATCTAATGGCCATTACCAATTCTGACTCTAAAGAAATTAGCACTCTGACTTCAACACAGAAAGCTGAAAGTAGCAAAGCAGATGCAGTAGGCCAAAAACAAGATGAAAGTGATGTAAGTATCTCTACACTTGAATCTAAAAGTGATCTTCTAAATACTTATAATAACCTTTGCACTGAATTTAAAAAGTTTGCTAAAAAGTATAAAGTTCTAAAAAAGGATTATAGAAAGTTGAAAACTGAATGTAATAATTTAAAAGATGCTTTTTATCAAGAAGTTACATGCAAAGATCTTATTATAGAGATTAAAGATCTTAAAGATTGTTATGAGAAATTTTCTGAAAATCTGAAACACTTTGAAGAAAAATGCAAGAATCCAAATTCTGAAAATGAGCCTTAAAATCTGAGATTAGAATTCTAAAGTCAATTTCAGAATCATTTACAGAAGAAAAGACAAGTTATAGCTATGATAGCACTTCAAGTCAGAATTAGTTTTCTGTTAAGAAAAATGCCATTTCTAATGTTGCGACTTTAGAACATAAGAAACACTTTGAAAAATCTAACAGTCTTGACAAAAAGAATGAAAAAGGATATACACCTGTGACCACTAACCCTCCAGGACCCAATACATGTTGGGTACCTAAATCTGTGTGGTATTTCAGGTGTGCCTAAAGAGTGAGCTGAAAACAGAAATGTGGTACATGGACAACACTTGCTCTAGACATATGACTAGTGATAGAAAGAAATTCACCAGATTAGAAAAGAAAAAGGGAGGTACAATGAGCTTTGTTGACAAAGCCAAAGGTAAAATTGTTGGTATTGGTATTGTAGGTTCTAATCCTTCAATAGAAGATGTATGATTAGTTGAAGGATTATATTATAACTTGTTAAATGTAAGTCAGATTTATAATAAAAATAGAAGAGTGATTTTGAACCCTCTCATTTTGAAGTACAGAGCATGCATGATAACAGAACTCTATTTGTAGGAAAAAGATTTGGGAAAATTTTGTTGGATTTAATTTTCTATTGTGGGCTTAATATGTAAAATTAAATATGTACAGCAGTCCAATTGTAAAGTCAATTTCAAATGTGGTCTTGATTGTGAATAATTGACTATTGAGGTATCAACTAATTATAGATATTAAGTGTAGAGACCATTATATAATTCCTATTTCGTTAAAGGACCGAAATAGGAATTGTACTAACCCTACAGGTATATAAAGGTCGTGGTCCCCAGAGGAGTTGAATACGATTCAGTTTTACGTTCCTTTCGTACTGCTTTCGCAAAATCGATTCTTCAATTCTCTGGAAGGCTGCAAACCTAATTCTACACATCAAGATCGACGAACAACGATGTCAGGTACGCAACCTTTTCTTATTCAATCTATTTTGTTGAATCTAGTGGTGTGCATGATCTAGGTTATTGTGGAATTATTTGAGATTAATTCATAACAAGTGGTATCAGAGCCTTGTGCATAATTGCTAGATTTTAGATTGATTTTCGTATGTTTTTATTTGTTTACCCTACTGTTTACGGATTGAGGGTTTTGTTTAATTAAAAAAAAAAAAAATTTTTTTTCTCACTGTTCTTCGGATTCCCCAAGAACAAGTAAGAGGTTTTGAACAAACGCCATTGACGATTAATTGTTCGTGTGATATTTTATATATTTATTTATTTTTTTTTTTTGCCGGATTTTGTTTAAAAAAAAAAAAATTCAGATCGTTTTTTGGTTGGCGGCGGACCTGTTATCGTTTTTGTTTTTAGGGTTAGGGATGGCAAATTACAGTTAGGTCCCTGGAAACTTTCGGTTTAGGCCTTTAAGTTTCTGTAATTTCGGATTAGGCCCCTAAGTTTCTGTAACTTCAGATTAGGCTCCTAATTTTCTGTAACTTCAGATTAGGCCCCTAATTTCCTGTTTTCTTTCGTCTAGACCCATGGATATATATTTAATTAAATTAGATCCCCGAACTTTATTTATTCAAATTTATTTAGTCCAATTTTATAACTTAGTCTCTAATTTAGTGACTTAAAGACTAGATTATAATTTTTTTTAGGCTAAATAATTTTAGATTATTAAATATTTAGACAATCAATTCATTTAATTGCAATTGTTTTGTTTTAATTACAATTAAATGAATTAATTTGTCGACTTGAGATTAAAATTTGGAGTGATTAAGTCCCTATTCTGTTTGATATTTATTAAAATAAATTGATTTGATCAATAAGTCACCAAAGTGACCTCTATTGCTTGAATTGATTTATTTTAGAATATTAGACAGGTGTATTAGAATTCGTTGCGGATAGTTAATCGGCCCAAAGGAAGGTTGCTATCTGGCTGAGTTTTGAATACATGTTGGCAATAAGTATGTGATAATTGTTTGATTATTTTCATGACAATGATATATCGGCCCAAAGGAAGATTTATTATTTGTCAGGACTATGTTATCAATATTTGATTGCTGCGTTGAGATACTAATTACAAGTTAATGTTTTACATCCAAAGATGAGAATATTAATGTTGTGTCTGTATCTTATTTCCATTTTTTGATCTCTACTTATGTGAATTGTTTCATTTGTGGATTGTGAGCTTATACTTATCTATTTGTTTATTTTCTCCGATGTCAGCTAACATGTCATTTAATCCTGATTGTGTCCCTAAACTTGAGGGATCAAATTTTGAGTCTTGGAAATCAGACATTATGATCTTTCTGGGCTGTATGGATTTGGATCTTGCATTCAGGATGGACGAACCTGCTCCTCTTACTGATACGAGCACTGATGTTCAAAGGGTTCAGTATGAGAAGTGGGAGCGTTCTAATCGCTTAGGTCTGATGATCATGCAGAAAGGAGTCCCAGAACATGTTCGAGACTCTGTCTCAGCTGAAAAGAACAATGCTCAAAACTATCTTGCCGAGCTGGAGAGGGCTTATGTCAAGAATGACAAAGCCGAAGTGGGAACACTTTTAGGAAAATTAACCTCCATGAAGTTTGCTGGCAATGGTGGTGTTCGGGAGCATATTCTTAGCATGTCTCAGATTGCAAAGAGACTGAAGGCGCTGGGTATGGCTTTACCAGATGACCTTTTAGTCCATATGGTTATGAATTCTCTTCCTTCTCAGTATGGACAAATTAGGACTTCCTATAATTGTCAGCCGAATAAATGGACTCTTAACGAGCTCATTTCTCATTGTGTTGATGAGGAGGAAAAGATGAATTCTAACAAAAGAGAGAGTGCTCATTTTGTTTCTTCAGCTGGGAAGGGCAAGAACAAGAAAAGAAAGAGGCCTTTTGCAAAGACTGTTGAAAAGGCTATTGAGAAACCTGCTGCTGCTACTGCTGTAGATCCAGTACAAAAGAAGCCTTATGTGCCAAAATGCTTCTTTTGTGGAAAGACGGATCACTTGAGAAAGGACTGTCCTAAATTTGCTATTTGGCTTGCAAAGAGGGGTAAGTACCTTGTTTTAGTCTGTTGTGAAGTTAATTTAACTTCAGCTCCTAAAAACACTTATTGGATGGATTCTGGTGCTACCGCTCATATAAGTGTTTCATTGCAGGGCTGCCTCAACTACAGAAAGCCAACTGACGGTGAAAGATACGTCTATATAGGAAATGGCGATCCGGTTGAAGTAGAGGCAATTGGACATTTTAGATTATGTTTAAGTACTGGTTATTTTTTGGATCTTATAGATACTTTTGTTATTCCCTCTTTTAGAAGGAATTTGATTTCTGTTTCCTTTTTGGACAAATCTGGTTTTCATTGTTCTTTTGGAGACAATGTATTCACTTTATCTATGAATTCAAAAGTTTTGGGTACTGGTTGCTTGAATGAATGTGATAATCTATATATGTTAGACATTGATACTAGTTATCATGAATCCCTGCATGTTACTACAAGAGGTACCAAAAGAAAGTTGAATATTGATAACTCAGCTGTACTTTGGCATAGACGTTTGGGTCATTTATCCAAATCGAGAATTGAGCGTCTTGTTTCTGATGGTATCTTAGATACACTTGATTACACAGGTTTGGATTCTTGTATTGAGTGTATTAAAGGAAAACAGACTAAACAAAAGAGACTAGGTGCCATTCGGTCATCCAATGTTTTAGAACTGATTCATACAGATATTTGCGGTCCATTCCATATTGCAACTAGAAATGGCCAAAGATATTTTATATCATTCATTGATGACTATTCTCGTTATGGTTACTTATATCTCATTCATGAAAAATCTGAGTCTTTGGACGTGTTTAAATCTTATAAAGCCGAAGTTGAAAATCAACTAGGAAAGAAGATTAAATCTGTTCGATCTGACCGTGGTGGTGAATATTATGGTAAATATGACGGTTCAGGCGAACAACGTCCAGGACCTTTTGCGCTTTTCCTACAGGAATGTGGAATTGTCCCTCAATATACAATGCCTGGTACTCCCAGCATGAATGGTGTATCTGAGAGACGTAATAGGACTCTTATGGATATGGTAAGGAGTATGATTAGTCATTCTACTTTACCAGAGTCTCTGTGGGGTGAAGCGTTAAAGACAGCAGCTTATCTTCTCAATAGGATTCCATCTAAAGCAGTTGCTAAAACACCTTATGAACTTTGGACTGGACGTAAGCCTAGTCTAAAGCATCTTCATGTTTGGGGATGTCCAGCTGAAGCAAGGCCTTACAAGCCGAATGAAACAAAACTGGACTCCAAAACTATCAGCAGCTACTTTGTTGGATATTCTGAGCGGTCTAGGGGTTACAAGTTTTATAATCCTACTTCCAGAACTTTTTTTGAAACGAGAATTGCAACATTTTTTGAGGATGTTGATTTTGGAGGGAGAAATAAAGAAAGAAACATTGTCTTTGAAGAGGAACCAAGTAAGGATGATTCGGTTCTCATTCCTTTTGTTGTTTCTGATAGCGTACAGACTCCAGTTGCTCCTGTCACTATTCAAGATCCAATTCAAGACAATGCTATTCTTCCTCAAGAACAAATTCAACAACCTCAAGAATTAGAGTCTGTTCAAATGCCTTTGAGGAGATCTACTAGGGAGAGAAGAAGTGCTATTCCAGATGATTATATAGTGTTTCTTCAGGAACATGAGGATACTGTAGACATGATAGATGATGATCCAGTTAGTTTCTATCATGCCATGCAGAGTTCTGACTCTCATAAGTGGATTGAGGCAATGAACGAAGAGTATAAGTCTATGCAAGACAATCAAGTTTGGGATCTTGTTCAATTACCTGAAGGAAAGAAACCCATTGGTTGCAAATGGATATTTAAAACCAAAAGGGATTCTCAAGGTAATGTGGAGAGATATAAAGCACGTCTTGTAGCAAAAGGCTTTACTCAAAAGGAAGGGATTGACTATAAAGAAACCTTCTCTCCAGTTTCTTCGAAGGATTCTTTTAGGACAATCATGGCCTTAGTTGCAAATCTTGATCTTGAGCTTCATCAAATGGATGTTAAGACTGCGTTTCTCAATGGCGACATTGATGAAACAATATATATGGTGCAACCAGAAAGTTTTATAATTGGAGATCCAAAACATCTGGTATGCAAATTAAAGAAATCCATTTATGGACTCAAGCAAGCTTCTCGTCAATGGTACTTTAAATTCAACCAAGTAATTGTCTCGTTTGGCTTTGAGGCAAATACTGTTGAAAATTGTGTGTACCATAAGTTCAGTGGGAGTAGGTTTATCTTTTTGGTCTTATATGTGGATGACATACTTCTTGCTACTAATTGTAAAGTCTTGCTACATGAAACCAAAGTTTTTCTTTCAAAGCATTTTGAGATGAAAGATTTAGGTGAAGCTTCTTTTGTTTTAGGGATTTAGATACATCGAGACCGTTCTCGAGGTATTCTTGGATTATCACAAAAGAGCTATATTGATAAAGTGCTCAAGAGATTTAGTATGCAGAATTCTAGACCATTGGATACCCCTATTGCAAAAGGTGATAAATTTAGTAATCAACAATGTCCAAAGAGTGAACTTGAAATTCAGGAAATGCAAAAGGTTCCTTATGCGTCAGCTGTAGGAAGTCTTATGTATGTTCAAGTTTGTACTCGTCCAGACATTTCTTTTATAGTTGGCATGTTAGGTAGATATCTCAGCAATCCAGGAATGGATCATTGGAAAGCAGCCAAAAGAGTCATGAGATATCTTCAGAGGACTAAGGGACATATGCTCACATATAGGAGATCAGATCAGCTTGAGATCATTGGGTATACTGATTCTGATTTCGCTGGATGCCAAGATAGTAGAAAATCCACATCTGGCTACGTTTTTCTATTGGCTGGCGGTGCTATTTCTTGGAAGAGTGTGAAACAAACTCTAGTGGCAACCTCCACCATGGAAGCTGAATTTGTAGCATCTTATGAGGCATCCAATCAAGCTATTTGGCTGAGAAACCTTGTCACTGGGCTGCGTGTAGTAGGTGGAATAGAAAGACCACTGAAGTTGTATTGTGACAGCAAGTCAGCCGTTTTATTCTCCAACAACAACAGGAGCTCTTCTCGATCAAAACACATTGAGATTAAGTTCTTGGCTGTGAAGGAGAGGGTACAGAGTGGACAGATATCCTTAGAGCATATTGGAACAAACTCTATGATTGCGGATCCGCTTACAAAGGCAGTGATACCGAAAGTTTTCCATGAGCACACCGCTCATATGGGTATCGTTTTGTTTGAGACTGTCTAGTTTTAGTGGGAGTTTGCTCTTTATGCATACATTATGTTTTTGAATGCTCTATTTTATTTTGGATATGTTTTATTATGAAATTTTGTTGAGTACTCATTTTGGTTGATGGTTACACTCTGTATTATTATTATTGTTTTGCTTGATCTCACTTTTGTTGGTGACCAGTTGGAAACAGACATGATGATCACATTACATGTAGTTTTCATGCTACACTTCTATAATGAATCTATGTCATTTAGGGGTATTGGTAATGTAGTTGATGATGAACTTAGTCATGAGATCTATGGCGAATGTTTCTTCAGCTCTTTATCAATATAACTAATGGACGAGATTGTTTTTGGATACCTTGTATGACTGCGTTTGTTGAGCTCATTTTGGTGTATGTATTTTATTTAACATATGTTCGCCCAAGTGGGAGATTGTTGGATTTAATTTTCTATTGTGGGCTTAATATGTAAAATTAAATATGTACAGCAGTCCAATTGTAAAGTCAATTTCAAATGTGGTCTTGATTGTGAATAATTGACTATTGAGGTATCAACTAATTATAGATATTAAGTGTAGAGACCATTATATAATTCCTATTTCGTTAAAGGACCGAAATAGGAATTGTACTAACCCTACAGGTATATAAAGGTCGTGGTCCCCAGAGGAGTTGAATACGATTCAGTTTTACGTTCCTTTCGTACTGCTTCCGCAAAATCGATTCTTCAATTCTCTGGAAGGCTGCAAACCTAATTCTACACATCAAGATCGACGAACAACGATGTCAGGTACGCAACCTTTTCTTATTCAATCTATTTTGTTGAATCTAGTGGTGTGCATGATCTAGGTTATTGTGGAATTATTTGAGATTAATTCATAACAAATTTACCTAGTTGATCTTTCTGATATGCATAACCAAGACATATACTTACTTTCTGTTGATAATTCTAGTTGGTTATGACATAGAAGACTTGGACATGCAAGCATGCACCTTATTTCTAAACTGTCAAAGAAAGATTTAGCTCGTTATTTGCCAAAGTTGAAATTTGAAAAAGATTACATCTGTAATGCTTGTCAATTAGCAAACAAACCAGAACATCTTTCAAATCTAAGGGCATGGTTTCTACTTTTAGACCTTTACTAGTTTAAAGACAACTGTAGCTTCGAAAATTTCATGGCTCATAGATTTTAAGATGATAGAAAGCATGTATATAATGCCAAACTTGGTCTATTACAAGTTATGGGTATTGTGGCGATAAGATAAATAAATGAAGCCTCTTATGAAAAGGTGAAATCCATGGACTTTCTAGCTAAATGCTAATTGTTTAGAATTTTTATGCTGTATATATTAACTATTTTAGTTTTATGTTCATATCTTTTATTTGTTTATTTTCGTTTCTCAAATATCATAAAATTTATTTATTCTTTTTGCAAATATTTATGGTATGTGTATAATTGATATTCTCTTTGATGCTATATGTGTATATTGTGCAGGTATAACATTTAGAAGTAATTTAATTATTTTAACTTATTTTTTGTTTTTGGCAAAAGAAAGTGGCTTGGAATATATATATATATATATATATATATATATATATATATATATATATATATATATATATATATAGGCTCAAGATTCAATTTACCCTAAGATTTTGATGATTAAACAATCCAAATAAATTTAATATTCTTGTATGTGGTAAAGTTATTTTATGCAGAATTTTAATGTTGAAGTTATTAAAGAAATCAAACTCTTACAATCTAAGATTTTTTATTGAAGACCATAAAGATTATTGAAGATCTTTTAATGGTTAGAACTTTATTAAGTCGTAGGAAATATTATAGGATATGGAGAAAAAATTTCATTATAAGCACAAAATATCTTTTATCTCTCTTAAAATCATTTTTGAAATATTCTCAATAAATACCTTAAAAGGAAAAGCCCAAATCATTTTCTTATACGTTTACCTAAATTGAAAAGATTTTGAGAAAAATATTTCTGGTAACTATTAAATGAGTTTCCGCAAAAGTTACCGATGCATTGATTCTTTATTTTAAAATATCAGAAATAATCATTGCTCATTAAATGCAAATCCCAACGTCTTTCATAACTGGATTATCATCCCTCTTATAAAAATATTTTCTTCTTTTAAAAATTGTATTGGTAAGAGTAAGAGTCGATTGTTCAAAGTTTTAGATCTCTCAAAACTCTCTCTTCAACCCCCCTTTATAATTACTTTCAACTATTTTCTTTAAGAGATATTTTTTTTCCATAGAAAAGAAATCTGGTAACAACTCTTTTTGAAAAACAGTTTTGGACTTTCTTCCTATTTTCAAAATTTGTTTTTTATTCTTCCTATGCTTATAATTGCGTTTCTCTCTGTATATATAGATTATTGTAATCTAGTGTAGACTAGAGGTTCATTAAATGAAAAACATTGCGTAATAGCTTAGGTAAAAAGCTATGGTGTAAAAAAGGTTATCAATCGATCTTCTCCTCGTGTGAGATTCAAATGTCTTGATCTGAGTTTTTTGTTCTCTACAAAACAGAAAGGGTAGTACCTCCAGAAATCTAGTGGGATAAAGTTTAGATTTAGATATTGATCTATTTCCTTGTAAAGTTGGTTTGTCTCTCACTCTTGAAAAGAGATAACATAATGGAGGATCTCAAGATGAGTCTTGGGGAGTGGATGTAGGCGAGAGAGTGTCAAACCACTATAAATCTCTGTGTTTATTTTCTTAAGTGTTACTTGATTATATTCAGTATACACTTATGTTAATCATTTCAGAAATGCAAAGTTGTTAATGAGTTTATGTTTCTAAATGTGTATAAGCTTTATCTTTGTGGAATCTTAAAACTCTATATTTCTGTATTGTGATTTTGTCAAGTTCTAATATATCCTTTTATATTTAATAGAAGTCACAATCTAAGTTTTAATTAGTTTTCTAATTTTGCATAAGTTTTGTGAAGTAGTTCTAAAACGTAATAACTGTTGGCTCAAGGGTCAATTTCTAAGTCTCGAATTTTGATGATTAATTCAAAATAAATAAATTTAAAATTATGTCATTTGTGCTAATTTTATTTTATGCAGAATTTCTATGGAAAGAAATCGTACAAGGCAAGTCCTACATTAAGTATGAAGATTTCGAAGATCCTAGTAGCTAGGTATTTAGGAAAACTCTGTAGGATAGAGAGAAAATCCTTATATGAGCACAAAAATCTTTTTTTCTCTCAAAAATATTTTTCGGAAAATTAGTTTTCTTCAAATAATCTATTTTTGAAAATATTCCTTTAAATCGGAAAGATTTATTTTCCTAAAAACTAAAGAGATTTCTTCTCTTAATGTTTTTGGTAATACAAATCACTCTCTTTTTCGGAAATATATTTTGAAAGGTATAATATACTTAAATTTATTTTCTTACCTTAAAAACGGAAGAGAATCTCTTTCGGTTTTAGTAAGAATATCCTTCCGCAAAAATATTTTCCAAATAAGTACTACCGAAATCTTTTATTTAAAGGAAGGTGAAAATCGTGTTTTATTCTCTTACCAAAAAGGATAAAATAAATTTTTGGTAACAAAGATTTTCATATCTTCTAAAAGGAAAGAAGATATTATGATTTCAATCTCTTTCCAAAAGGCGACAGCTTCTTTGTTTCCTATATATAGGAACACTCACGCCTTAAAACATTTGGTGAAGTAAGAGTTTTTGTTTTAAGAGCACTCTCTTATTGAACGAATCTTTATCTCTCAAAACTTACTCACTACCCCCATTTTCTTTTCATCTCTACACTTAACGTTTTCAATATTTGAAATGAAAAGAATTTTTTTTTTACAATTGCTTTTGAAAAACAATTTTGTGTTCTAATCGATATTCTAATCTGATAAAATTGTTTTTCCTATGCTTATATAAGTGTTTCTTTCTATCTATTTAGAATCTGTATTCTATAGTAGACAGGCTCTTTATTTGTTAAACTTTTGTATGTAATAGCTTAGGTGAGAAGCTATTAAGATAGAGGTTATCAAGCGACCTTCTCCATGTGTGGGATAGTAATGTCTTGAATTGAGTTTTCTGTACTCTACCAAAAACAGAAAGGGTTGAGGTTAACTAGAACCTTTGGAAAATCTAGTGGGACAAAAGGGTAGATCTAGGTTTTTTATCTATTGCCTTGTACTGTTGGTTTGTCTCTTACCCTTTAAAAGAGATAACTTAGTTGAGGATCTCAAGATGCGTCTTGGGGAGTGGATGTAGGCGAGTTAGTGCCGAACCACTATAATTCTCGGTGTTGATCTCTTTATTTCTGAAGTTTGCTTGATACTGTCTTTATAACACTTCTGTTTAATTTTTAGAAACGCTAAAATTGTTAATGATGTTCTAAAACGGTAATAAGTCTTATCTATCCTGAACATTAGAACTCTGGTATTCTAATAAAGTGAATATACAATGTTCTAATTGTTGTTCTATTCCCAATATAATTCACCAATTGGGTTTCTATTTTATTTTCTAAACTTTATGAGGATGTTCTAATCCTGATAACTTTCTATCATAAAGTTACTCTTATATTTGATTAAGGCTCTGTGAAGAAGTTCTGAATTTTAATAACTATCTTTCACATAACTTTGTATGGTTTTGCAAACTTTATGAGGAAGTTCTAAGTTCGATAACTGTCCTTCATAAAGAAGCTCTGATTTTGTACAAGTCAATGTGAAGCTGTTCTAACAATAGCTGCACTTTGCACAGACTTTCTATATTTGAAATTAGAACATTGTGAGGAGATTCTAATCGATATTCTATTCTCACAAAGTTTTGAATGTTTTCCGCTGCACTTAGAATTCTAATTTCTGTTTAGAATTTCTAAAATTTATTTCAGTTTTTAGAAAACCCAATTCACCCCCCCTCTTGGGTTGTGCCATACATATTCGGGACCCACAATCTGGTATCAGAGCATTGGCTCTTGACTTACCGAAGCTTAATCGCTTAAGAGATAAGATCCCATGGCAACCCCACTTCCTCTTTCTACTTTAGAAGGACAATCTGTTTCTAGACCTTCTTTGTTCAATGGCTCTAATTACTCTTACTGGAAAACTAGAATGGAGAATTTCATGAAATCAGTTGATATAAACTGCTGGAGAAATGTTATCACTGGTCCTCGTATTCCCATGAAAACTGTAGGAGATGAGCTAGTTAGAAAAACTGAAGAAGAATATACCGATGGTGACTGGAATGACATTGCTGTAAATGCAAAAGCCATTAATATTCTTCATTGTGCTTTAGATGCAACTGAATATAACAAAGTGTCTGGATGCAAATCTGCAACAGAGGTATGGGAAAAACTTAAAGTTACCTATGAGGGTACAGACAGGGTAAAAGAATCCAGAATAAATATCCTTTGGAGAGAATATGAAATGTTTAGTATGAAAGAAGGAGAAACTATTGCAGAACTAAATTCTAGATTTACCAATATAGTTAATCCTTTGAGAACTCTCGGAAAGGAAATTTCAGAAGATGAGCTTGTTAAGAAAATCCTTAGAATTCTACCTAGAAAATGGGATTCTATAGGAACTGTTATGAATTACAAAGAGACTCCCGTCACTTATGATTATCTTATAGGAGCTCTTGTTTCAGAAGAAATGAAATCTTCCTTGACAACGGAAGATAAGAAAAAGAAAGGACTGGCTTTGAGGGTAGATTCTAGTGAAGAAAGTTCTTCTGATCTTGATAGTGATGATTTAGCACTTGTTGCTAAAAGATTTAAAAAGTTCTATTGAAAGGGTGGAAGGCCACAGAAAAAGTTTAATAAAAAGAACTTTCCATCTAAAAATAGTAACTTGTCTAAGAAAGAACCTTTTGAAGTGGTTTGTTATGAATGCAACAAACCTGGAAACATTAAGCCTAATTGTCCTAAACTGAAAAAGAAGTGAACGAAAGAAAAGCTGAAGCAGGCTTTTGTAGCTGCTTGGAGTGATTCAGATGATTCTAATCCTGAAAGCCATGATGATCAAGAAGAAATTGCTAATATCTGTCTGATGGCTACTATCGACTCTGAATCTAAAGAAATCAGCACTCTGACTTCAACACAGAAAGCTGAAATCAACGAAACAAATGCAACGATCCATGAGAATGATGAAAGCACTGTAAGTATTTCTGAACCCGAATCAGAAAGTGATCTTCTAAATACTTACAATAATCTTTTCAATGAGTTTGAAAAACTTGTTAGAAAGCATAAAGTTCTAAAGAAAGATTTCAGAAAATTAAAATCTGAAAGTAATCATTTAAAAGATGCTTTTTATCAAGAGGTTACATGCAAAGACCTCATTATAGAAATCAAAGATCTTAAAAGTTGTAATAATCGATTTTCTGAAAATCTGACACTTCTTGAAGAAAAATGCAAAAATCTGAATTCTGAAAATGAATCCTTGAAAACTGAGATTAGAATTCTAAAATCAATTTCAGAATCATTTTCTAAAGAGAAGACAAGTTCTAATAGCATTTCTAAATTGAATCATGTTTCTAATCAGAAAAATGCTGTTTCTAATGTTGTGACTTTAGAACATCAAAGTTTCAACAAAAAGAATCATAGTGCACCTGTTACCACTAACCCTCCAGGACCCAATATGAGTTGGGTACCTAAATCTGCTTGATCGTTTCAGGTGTGCCTAAGGAGCGAGCTGAAAACAGAGATGTGGTACATGGACAGCGCTTGCTTTAGGCATATGACTGGTGACAAAAAGAATTTCACCAGATTAGAAAAGAAAAAGGGAGGTACGGTAAGCTTTGGAGACAAAGCAAAAGGTAAAATCGTTGGTATTGGTGTGGTAGGTTCTAATCCTTCAATAGAAGATGTATGTTTAGTAGAAGGATTACTTTATAACTTGTTAAGTGTGATTCAGATTTGTGATAAAAATAGAAGAGTGATCTTTGAACCTTCTCATTGTGAAGTTCAGAACATGCATGACAGTAAAACCTTATTCGTTGGAAAAAGGTTTGGAAATATATACCTAGTAGATCTCTCTGATATGCATAACCAGGATATATGTTTAGTTTCTATTGACAATTCTAGTTGGTTATGGCATAGAAGACTTGGACATGCAAGCATGCACCTTATTTCTAAACTGTCTAAGAAAGATTTGGTTCGTGGTTTGCCAAAGTTGAAATTTAAAAAAGATCACATTTGTGATGCGTGTCAAATGGGCAAACAAACCAGAACTTCTTTTAAATCTAAGGGCATGGTTTCTACTTCTAGACCTTTAGAATTGCTGCACCTTGATTTATTTGGTCCAATTACTCCCTCTAGTCTTGGAGGAAAATTCTATGCATTTGTTATCGTAGATGATTACTCAAGATTCACCTGGACACTCTTCCTTAGAAATAAGGATGAGTCATATGACATGTTTGTTCATCTGTGCAAGAAAATACAAAATGAGAAAAGATACAACATCACGGCAATTAGAAGTGATCATGGAGGAGAATTCGAAAATCAGAAATTCAATGCTTTTTGCAACGAGACAGGAATCTTCCATAACTTCTCAGCACCTAGAACACCTCAACAAAATGGAGTGGTGGAATGCAAGAATAGAACACTTCAAGAGATGGCCAGAACCATGCTAAATGATTCTAAACTACCAAAGTATTTCTGGGCAGAAGCAGTTAACACTGCCTGTTATATTCTAAACAGGGCTTTGGTAAGATCTGAACTTAAAAAGACTCCATATGAGCTATACAAAGGTAGAAAACCAAATATTGGTTGTTTTCATATTTTCGGGTGCAAATGCTTTATTCTAGATAATAAGAAAAATCATCTTGCTAAATTTGATGCAAAATCTTATGAATGGATTTTTCTGGGATATTCTAATAATAGTAAAGCATATAGAATATTTAATAAAAAGACTCTAGTTGTAGAAGAATCTATTCATATTGTGTTTGATGAAACTGACTCTACTTCTAGAACATTAGAAAGTGATGATGTTGTAGATTCTAATCCTGAGAAGCAGAATGAGCAATCAGAACAACTAGAATAGCCAGAAAGCGATCAGAACATCAATAATCAGGCTGAACCAGAATTAGAACATGAAGATCAGAACATAGTTGAAAGCCAAATGCCAGAAACAGAAAATGAAGATTCTCAATTACCAAAAGAATGGCTATTTCACAAGTATCATCCCCAGGAAGACATAATGGATAACCTCTCAGAAAGGATGATGACTAGAGCTCAACTTAGAAGATATTTTGGTAATGTTGCTTTCGTTTCTCAATTAGAACCTAAAAATTTAGAAGATGCTCAAAATGATGAAAGTTGGATTCTTGCTATGCAAGAAGAGCTAAATCAATTTGAGATAAACCAAGTTTGGAAACTTGTTTCTAAACCTAAAAACCATTCTGTTATTGGAACAAAATGGGTGTTTAGAAATAAGCTTGATGAACAAGGTAATGTTGTGAGAAATAAAGCAAGATTAATGGCTCAAGGGTACAACCAAGAAGAAGGCATCGATTTTGATGAAACCTTTGCTCCGGTTGCTAGACTTGAGGCCATTAGAATGCTTTGTGCATTTGCATGCTTTAAAAACTTCATGTTGTATCAAATGGATGTGAAAAGTGCTTTTCTAAACGGCTTTCTAAATGAAGAGGCGTATGTAGAACAACCTCCGGGCTTTGAAATTTTTGATAAACCTAATCATGCTTACAAACTTACTAAAGCTCTTTATGGTTTAAAGCAAGCTCCTAGAGGTTGGTATGAAAGATTGAGTAAGTTTCTATTAGAAAATGGTTTTTCAAGAGGAAAGGTTGATACAACACTATTTATTAAAAACGAAGCACATGATATTCTAGTTGTACAAATATATGTTGATGATATAATCTTTGGCTCTACTAACGACCTTCTTTGTAAGGAATTTTCTAAGATTATGCAGGGTGAGTTCGAAATGAGTATGATGGGAGAATTAAATTTCTTCCTAGGGCTTCAAATCAAACAATGTGAGAATGGAATTTTCATTAATCAAGCAAAATATACTAGAGAGTTGTTGAAACGATTCAAAATGGAAAATGCCAAGGTATGTAGTACACCAATGAGTCCATCGTCAAAATTAGAAAAAGATGAAAAAGGCAAAGACGTGGATATCAAGCTATTTAGAAGTATGATTGGTTATTTGCTATATCTAACGGCAAGCAGACCGGACATACACTTCAGTGTTTGTCTATGTGCTAGATTTCAATCGTGTCCCAAAGAATCTCATTTAATTGCTGTGAAGAGAATACTAAGATATCTTTGTGGAACTTCTAATCTGGGTCTGTGGTATTCTAAAGATGATACATTTGATCTTGTTGGGTATAGTGATTCTGATTTTGCAGGAAGCAGAATAGATAGAAAAAGCACGTCTGGGACTTGTCAATTTCTGGGTAGCGCCCTTGTATCTTGGTTTAGCAAGAAACAGACATCTGTTGCTCTCTCCACTGCAGAAGCAGAATATGTTGCTGCTGGAAGTTGTGTGGCACAAGTTCTATGGATAAAACAACAGTTGGCAGACTATGGACTGAAATTAGAAACAGTGCCTATCAAATGTGACAACATAAGCGCCATCAATTTATCCAAGAATCCAGTTCAGCATTCTAGAACCAAGCATATAGAACTCAGACATCACTTCATACGTGATCATGCACAAAAAGGTGATATCGTAATTGAGTTCATTCCCACAGAAAAACAATTGGCAGATATCTTTACAAAACCTTTGAATGAAAGTCAATTCTGCTCAATTAGAAGAGAACTTGGTATGTTAGTTCTAAACTCGTAACTTTAGAACTCTGTAAGTATGTTCTAAACTGCTTTCTAATTTTGAGAATAGAAGATCTGCTATGTTCTAATTTTTATTCTGTGTGAAAACTGATTTTTGTCTAAAAACGCACATTGCTCTGATATGACTTTCTAAAGTCATTATCAGAATCTTGTTTTAGACTAAAATAGTTATTTTATTGTGTTTGTTTTTATTATGTTTTTGTGTCTTTAGTGCTTTGGCGGTTTTAGGGTTTTATTTTATTTTACTTTATTTTATTTTATTTTATTTTATTTTATTTTATTGTTTTGTTTTATTTCCTTTACTTATTTTGTCTCTTTTGTCTTATTTGTCGTTTTGAATTCCATTTAAAAACTGTCCTTTATTTCTTTCTTCCGCCACTTAAGCGTCTCTATTCTGTGTTAACTGCTTAGCATTCTTTTTATCTTCTCTTTGAAAACTGAAACCCTAAGTTGTTTTTGAGGTCCACAACAATGGCCAAATCCAGTTCAAACTCCTCATCTGACTCTCTTACTGAGCAAGAGCTTCAACTTCTGAAGAAGCTCTCAAAGAAGTATGAACAGAAGGAGTTGAAGGAGAAAAAGGCAGAAGAAAAACCTAAGAAAAGAAAAATCGAAACCGGTACTTCACAAAAAATAGCAGCGAAAGCTCATGACAAAGGTAAGTCGGTTCTCTCAACTTACCCTCTCATGCGTTCTTATGTGATAGACTGGAAGTTCTTTGGTGGTAATGAATTTAATTTTAAGGAGCTCTTTGAGTTCCAAGGCTGGATGAACTTTCTGTCCTTAAATGCACTATGTTATGAGAGTTTAGTGAAGGAATATTATGGCTCGTTGAAAGTTAGTGGAACAGAGGCGATCTCTGTGAAACTTTAGGGTGAGTCCAGAGAGTTATCGTATGATGACTTTGGGAAAATTTTTGGTATTCCAAATGCTGGGTCCAAGGTGACCAAAATCAAAGATGTATCTAGGGTTAGCGACTACAAAAAGGAAGATTTTGTGAGAAAAATTGTGAAGAAGTTGTCTGCAGACAAACAGGGCTCGATAGAATGCTCTAACTTAACAGAGAGCATGAAATGGCTGTACAAGCTTATTGTTCATTACATCTATCCAAAGAGCGCCTCTTTGACATATGTGAATCAGATAGAATTATGTATAATGTGGCACATTGTTGAGAGAAAACCCCTCAACCTATGTCACATTATTTTTGATAAGCTACAGAATAATCCCAAGAAGCTACCTTACGGGATGATTCTTACACCAGTTTTTGAGTTTTTGAATGTTAATTTGGATGAGCATGTTGGTAGTTCTGTTTCTAAGTTGGACAGCGGGTCCTTGAAGATGAAAGATGAGGAAGAAGAGAAAGAAAAGAAAGAAAAAAAAGAAAAGGAGGAGAAAATGAAGGAAGAAAAGGAAAAAGAAGAAATTGAAAAACAAAAGAAAGTGAAAAGTGAAGCTGAAAAGAAGAAAGAAAAAGGAAAAGGGAAGTTAGAAGAAATAGTGAAAGAAGAGAGGAAATCAGAAGAGAAAGAAGAGGAAAAGAAGTCATCAGAAAAGGCAGAAGAAGAGGAAGAAGGAACACAGGAAGAGAAATTAGAAGAGGAAAGAAAAGAAGAAACAGAAAAGGAAAGTATTGTAGAGAAAGAGGAATCAGAAAAAGAAATAGGTAAGATGGAAGAGCCAGAGAAGACAGAAAAGGGGAAGAAAGTGGAAGAAGGCAGTGATACTGAAACTGAGAAGCTAGAGATTAGCGATGAAGATAAGACAGAACAGGAGTTTGAGTTGCTATCTGCGCAAAGAAGCAGGGAAATTATGCTGGAGAGAATAGAGAAGGAACTCATAGAGGAGCACAACAAGGAAATTGATGAGGCAATACAGCAGTGTCAAACTATTATTGAACAGAATCAATCACTCATCAAAACCTTGGAGAAAATGAAGGATGTGAACATGAGGAAGTTAGCCACTCTCAGAGTGAAAGGGACAACCTACATTCCCTCCTCAGAAAAACCAAGGAATGTGAAGCACACTGCAGGAAAGCACCGGACTCATGGAAAGAAGCCTCCACTACACCCTTCTTCTAAAAGGCCAGAGAATCCTTCTGAGACTGCTCCAGCTCAGCCTTTGAGGAGTTCTAAGAGACTTAGAACTGGTCCTAAGCCTCTCTGATCTGTTTTCTATATGTTGTGAACAATTTATTTTATTTTGTTTCTTTACTTTATCTTCGTAGGATTATTTGTTTTTGAACTGTTTATTTTTTTTTATTTTTTTGCTGTGATTTTGCCTAACCCTTTTGTATGATGACAAAAAGGGGGAGAACAGGTATTTTGGTGATACCTTGAACACTATTGGTACGAACTTGGTAACCAAAGTACTTATATCTTAGTGACTATCTGTGTGCTTATATTTTCTAATCTATATGTTTTTCGTTTTCTAAAATGGTCTATTTTGGTGAGCTATATTTTCTACATGATAAGCTGTGTGATTTTAGAACTTAGATTCTTATTCTAACTACTGTTTTGCAGGTTGAATATAAGATTCTTTGTTCTATTTCTAAAAATCAGTTTCTATTCTTTTGCTCTGACCATATGCTCTATTTATTAGAACTTAGAACATCTTGTCAATCTCTACTAGTTCTAATATACATATGCTCTGATTGTTAAAACTTAGAATATCTTGCCTATTTTTTTGCTAGTTCTAAAATCAGTTTCTAAAAAGGCCTTCCTAGTTCTAATTTTTATAAAAACAGTTTTACTGAATCTATTCAGGGGGAGCAAAATATATGTTCTAATTTGCTCTTTTTTTTTAAAAAAAATCTTTTGGCATGATTAGAACTTGTATGCATAAAATTCAGGGGGAGCACATGTTTTTATGTTTGCTAAATTTATTGGTTTTGTCATCATCAAAAAGGGGGAGATTGTTGGCTCAAGGGTCAATTTCTAGGTCTCGAATTTTGATGATTAATTCAAAACAAATAAATTTAAAATTATGTTATTTGTGCTAATTTTATTTTATGCAGAATTTCTATGGAAAGAAATCGTACAAGGTAAGTCCTACATTAAGTATGAAGATTTGGAAGATCCTAGTAGCTAGGTATTTAGGAAAACTCTGTAGGATAGAGAGAAAATCCTTAGATGAGCACAAAAATCTTTTTCTCTCAAAAATATTTTTCGGAAAATTAGTTTTCTTCAAATAATCTATTTTCGAAAATATTCCTTTAAATCGGAAAGATTTATTTTCCTAAAAACTAAAGAGATTTCTTCTCTTAATGTTTTTGGTAATACAAATCACTCTCTTTTTCGGAAATATATTTTGAAAGGTATAATATACTTAAATTTATTTTCTTACCTTAAAAACGGAAGAGAATCTCTTTCGGTTTTAGTAAGAATATCCTTCCGCAAAAATATTTTCCAAATAAGTACTACCGAAATCTTTTATTTAAAGGGAGGTGAAAATCGTGTTTTATTCTCTTACCAAAAAGGATAAAATAAATTTTTGGTAACAAAGATTTTCATATCTTCTAAAAGGAAAGAAGATATTATGATTTCAATCTCTTTCCAAAAGGCGACAGCTTCTTTGTTTCCTATATATAGGAACACTCACGCCTTAAAACATTTGGTGAAGTAAGAGTTTTTGTTTTAAGAGCACTCTCTTATTGAACGAATCTTTATCTCTCAAAACTTACTCTCTACCCCCATTTTCTTTTCATCTCTACACTTAACGTTTTCAATATTTGAAATGAAAAGAATTTTTTTTTTTACAATTGCTTTTGAAAAACAATTTTGTGTTCTAATCGATATTCTAATCTGATAAAATTGTTTTTCCTGTGCTTATATAAGTGTTTCTTTCTATCTATTTAGAATCTGTATTCTATAGTAGACAGGCTCTTTATTTGTTAAACTTTTGTATGTAATAGCTTAGGTGAGAAGCTATTAAGATAGAGGTTATCAAGCGACATTCTCCATGTGTGGGATAGTAATGTCTTGAATTGAGTTTTCTGTACTCTACCAAAAATAGAAAGGGTTGAGGTTAACTAGAACCTTTGGAAAATCTAGTGGGACAAAAGGGTAGATCTAGGTTTTTGATCTATTGCCTTGTACTGTTGGTTTGTCTCTTACCCTTTAAAAGAGATAACTTAGTTGAGGATCTCAAGATGCGTCTTGGGGAGTGGATGTAGGCGAGTTAGTGCCGAACCACTATAATTCTCGGTGTTGATCTCTTTATTTCTGAAGTTTGCTTGATACTGTCTTTATAACACTTCTGTTTAATTTTTAGAAACGCTAAAATTGTTAATGATGTTCTAAAACGGTAATAAGTCTTATCTATCCTGAACATTAGAACTCTGGTATTCTAATAAAGTGAATATACAATGTTCTAATTGTTGTTCTATTCCCAGTATAATTCACCAATTGGGTTTCTATTTTATTTTCTAAACTTTATGAGGATGTTCTAATCCTGATAACTTTTTATCATAAAGTTACTCTTATATTTGATTAAGGCTCTGTGAAGAAGTTCTGGATTTTAATAACTATCTTTCACATAGCTTTGTATGGTTTTGCAAACTTTATGAGGAAGTTCTAAGTTCGATAACTGTCCTTCATAAAGAAGCTCTGATTTTGTACAAGTCAGTGTGAAGCTGTTCTAATCAATAGCTGCACTTTGCACAGACTTTCTATATTTGAAATTAGAACATTATGAGGAGATTCTAATCCATATTCTATTCTCACAAAGTTCTGAATGTTTTCCGCTGCACTTAGAATTCTAATTTCTATTTAGAATTTCTAAAATTTATTTCAGTTTTTAGAAAACTCAATTCACCCCCCCTCTTGGGTTGTGCCATACATATTCGGGACCCACAATCTGGTATCAGAGCATTGGCTCTTGACTTACCGAAGCTTAATCGCTTAAGAGATAAGATCCCATGGCAACCCCACTTCCTCTTTCTTCTTTCGTCCAAATTAGGTCGTACGGTAGAACCGAATTGAATTAACATCGAAAAATCGCAAAAAAAACAAAAAAAAAAAACAAAAAAAACAAAAAAAAAAACCTTAGTTTTATAAAATTAGTGATGTCTTATATGAGAAGTGTATGTTTAGGTCTGTGCGGCTTCTCTACTCGGTCAATAAAAATTATGCTATTGTATTTTCTATTTCTGTTCTTTTTCTACATTCAACCCGGACCAAACTAATATTGATTCATATATATATATATATATATATATATATATATATATATATATATATATATATATATATTAAATGTTATAGTTTATTATTGAAATTAAAAATTATATTTCTATTTATTAATAAGTATTAAAATGGTGTAAGACTCTGAAGACAATTTTGTTTTTATTCAAGGGGAAGACTATCACTATAGTTGACTGAAGTACTACTAATTAATTAAACAATGAATTTGATATTTGGAGAGAAAATTTGAGTTTAAGTCAATTTTTAATTTAGACACCTACATAATCTTTTTTCTACTATAGATTGTCTTATTATTATATTTAATTTTATAATTATAACTATTCTAATTATAACTTTATCTTTTTAATTAAAACGTCAACGTTTCAAACCTTTTTGTTTTTTTAATCCAGTCAGAAAAATATGAAAAAAACCTGCATTTTGTTTTGCTATGAAATTTTTTTTTTTTTTGTCATAAAGTCTAGAAATCATCATTTTTTTGACATGATTGCTTTTATTATTTCATATGATTAAATTTGTCCTATAACTCATTTTCATCTATTTAATTTTATTTGCCATTTAAAATTTTCTCTTTCTAAATGGAAATCTTCTCCTATATTGAGTATGCTTCTTTTCAACAATTGCTTGACAAGACAATCCGTTCCAATCCTACAGTTTATTAAAAATAATCCTATGTACAAGAAAAAGTGGCATTTTTGATATTTTTTATAATCAAAATTAGCGTATCCTTTTGATTAATAATACTCTTATATATCATTATCTTGTAAAATTATTTTATGTCAACCTTCAATTTAATCATGAAAATCATATACCTTATCATCTTTTATTAAATCAAGATGGATGAAAATCTTCTATCTTGTGTTCTTCGCATTCCTAACGAAGGATGAAAAATTCTTTTATTAAAATATTGGTCTGATCAACCCTTTTTACTCTAAAATAAACTCAATTTTGAGCGATGATTCAATAATAGAACCTTTTGTTATCAAAATGAGATAAATGCATCTATTTCCACAAATCTTTCTCTGCATCCACACATGTGATTTCTAGCTCCATTATCTAAGTACTATATGTTGTCATCTTTATCATCGTTCTTGATTGTTAGCAATAAAGACGACTCTTCAACTTCTTTGTTCTCTTCTATCAGATTGGCTTTCTCATCAACATTGTCAGGAGTATTGTAACATTCTGAGGCATAATGACCAAGTTTGTGGCAGTTGTATTCCATATTGGACTTGTCATATTTTCTTTCATACGGATTTTGATAATAGCCTCGACCTTAGCCTCGTCCTCGGCCACGTGCTCTTCCATGCCTCTTTGCGATGACTGATTTCTCTCCTCATAATTATTGCCATTGGCTCTTCCTCTTTCATTTTAGCTACGGCCTCGTCCGCGGCCTCTTCCTCTTCCACATCCTCTTGGTTGGCTCTTTTCTACTTCATCGCTCTTCAAAGTTACTTTGGCTTTAAGAGCTTGTTCCAAAGATTCTTCTTGTCTCCTTTTAATCTTCTCTTCATAAGCTTGTAAAGATCCTTCCAATTCTTCAACGGTCAAAGAGTCTGAATCTTTTGACTCTTCTATGACATAAGCAACATAATCAAACTTAGAAATTAAAGAACAAAGGATTTTCTCTACCACACGAACGTCTTCCAACTTCTCTCCATATCTTTTTAACTAATTTGCTATTTCCTTCACCCTCGAACAATAATCTGATATTGATTCAGATTCCTTCATCTTCAATGCTTCAAAATCTCCTCTTAGTGATTGAAGTCTCACCTTCTTCACTTTATCAACACCTTGGAAAGATTTCTTTAAAATCTCCGCGGCCTCTTCCTCTTCCACATCCTCTTGGTTGGCTCTTTTCTACTTCATCGCTCTTCAAAGTTACTTTGGCTTTAAGAGCTTGTTCCAAAGATTCTTCTTGTCTCCTTTTAATCTTCTCTTCATAAGCTTGTAAAGATACTTCCAATTCTTCAACGGTCAAAGAGTCTGAATCCTTTGACTCTTCTATGACATAAGCAACATAATCAAACTTCGAAATTAAAGAACAAAGGATTTTCTCTACCACATGAACGTCTTCCAACTTCTCTCCATATCTTTTTAACTGATTTGCTATTTCCTTCACCCTCGAACAATAATCTGATATTGATTCAGATTCCTTCATCTTCAATGCTTCAAAATCTCCTCTTAGTGATTGAAGTCTCACCTTCTTCACTTTATCAACACCTTGGAAAGATTTCTCTAAAATCTCCCAAGCTTCCTTCGCTGTTGGAGCATCTGCTACCTTTTCAAACATCATATCATCCAAACATTGATGGATGAGAGTGAGGGCTTGTTGATCCTTCTTCTTGAACTTGGCAAGAGTATCCTTCTCATTTTGAGATAAACTCTTCATTTTCAGGCTTCTCAAAGCCTTTCTCTACCATCTCCCATGCATCTAGAGAGCCTAGTAATGCTTTCATTCGAAGACACCATTTCGCATAATTTTCTTTTGTAAGACGAGGGAATGCGAAGGGTGTAGCTCCATTGTTTGCCATCTCTCAAACTCTCTTTAACTTTCTATTTCACTCCAAGGAAATATGGCTCTGATACCGCTTTGTTGGACGGAAGAGGAGGAGAGGACTTTTGATCAAGAGTGTTTTTCTATATATATTTCAATTGCTAACACCATAGGCTTTTATAGCCATGCAAAAACATAGCTTGGAAACACCAAAAGACATCTAGTAAATGATAATAATAATAATCTAGAAAACTTAAAAGACATCTAGGAAATCCAAAAGACAAAGTAACTCACAAGTTACAAAACAATTCAAAAGACACTAAACATTGAATTCAAATTAATGATAATACCCTGGACATCTAGGTGGTTCTCTACCAAAAATCTTCAAACTCAAATAATAATCCGTCTTAACACTATACACACCCTTTTTGTCATAATGCCACAATAAAGTATCCTTCCTATTATAAATACTAAGAGGGACATCAATTATAGCAGAAGCATATATCACACTAAAAAGGTTAATAATTTTCTCAATATCCCACCGACTCTCCCCAGTTACTATAAGATCACACACTCTCATAGTATTATTAATAAAGCGAGCCCCATCCTCTACAACAAAAGAGCCCTCCTTAAGAATCCATGGATCTCTAGAAGCATAAATATCCTCCCCATCCCACTCTCTAACCCACCCCTTGCTCTAAAAGCCTACTAGAAGACAGGACACTCTTCAAAATGAAACTAGAATTATTACCTAGTTGAGTATTCAAAAAATTCCCCTAATTAAACTATTTAGCTTTAAAGACCTTGTAAAGAAAAATGGTGGTTTCAGTTAATAACATCTATCCCTGTTTTCCTAGTAATGCAATATTAAAGCAAAAAAGATCCTAGAAACCCATCCTACCAAAGCGCTTATGACCACTCATATTACTCCAAGAAAGCCAGTCGATGATTCCCCTTTCACCCTTTCCATTCTACCAAAATCTATTCAAAATAACTTGCAACTCATTACACAAAGACTGCGGCAGCTGGAAAATACTCATGCAATAAGTAGGAATAGCTTGGGCAACCGATTTTCTAAGAACTTCCCTCCCTGTCCTAGACAAGAATTTGTTACTCCACCCATTCAACCTCTTCCAGAGTCTTTCTTTTAAGAAACTAAAAATCTGTTTTTTATTATGCCCAATAAGAGACGGCAAGTCCAAGTAAGACCCATTGCCTAGAGGATTAAAAACCCCAAGGGTACCCCGGATACAAGCTCTAAGATCTTCGATAACATTCGAGCTAAATTGAATACTCGGTTTTTTGAAAATTTACCGCTTGACCTGAACCACTAGCATAAGCCTCCAACATAACATAATCTATAATATATATGTTATATTATATACAAGAATTCATATTTATAGTAGAAAAAAAAAGAATATGGTAATTAATCATAGTAGTCGACAAATCACTCTTTCTTGTAGACAATTGACTTTTCCAATCAATCAATTAGTTTTATTAACCTACTAAGGGAAAATTACTATTTTATCCCTATGCTTTGGCCAAATTAATAACTTCATCCATGTATTTTGGTCAAATTACTTGGACATCTTTAAGGTTTGACTCTGTCTGATAATCTAGTCCTTCTGTCCAAAAAATTGCCTTTTTTTCATTTATTTTGTGTGAAAAGTCTAAAGTACCATTATTTTGGGACCCATAAACATGATAAAATGTACATTTTAATATTTTTAAATTATATTTTCTTTTTTTGCCTTATACCATTTGACGACTCAGAAGATCAGAGAAATGAAACTGCAAGTGACCTTGACCGATCATCGCTGCCGCATCTTTGTCCCGCTATTGTCACCCCCTAACCTATATCCCCTTAACTGTCATCACCAACTCCATAATAGGTTTACAAATCAACGTTATCGGTACAATAATAACATTCTGAAACCAGAACAGACAACCCCAGCAGCATTTACAGGCTTCAAATTCCTACCAAAAGAAACAACAAACCTCTAGTACTCGATTGAAGATTGTTGTAGCCTTGTTGTCGTCAATGGAGTTGCGTAAGTTTGAAATCCAAACTTCAATCGCGATGACATTGAAGATGTCTGCCGTGAGGTCCAGATCATGCACCATGGTTACAAGCAGATTCCAATTCTAATTTTCTTTTTGTTTTTGGGAAAATAATTAATTCTTCCCTGAGTTTTGACCAAACTAACTAAGTAATCTCTGCAGTTTGGCAATATTAATTAATGGTCTCCAAGATTTACCTTCGTTAAACCGCTTAGTCTTTCCGTCCATTTTCTCCAGATTTTTCCGTTAAAACCTTTAAAAAAGACTAAAATATCCTGACACATAACAATGGAAAATAATTAATTCGTCCTTGAGGTTTAACCAAACTAACTAAGTCATCCCTGCAGTTTAACAATATTAATGAATGATCCTTGAGGTTCACCTCTGTCAAACCATTTGGTCATTCTATTTATTTTCTCTTGATTTTTCTATTAAAACCTTAAAAAAAGACTAAATTATCATTACATTTAAGAAGAAAAAGACTAAACTAATCTAGTTTATATGCTTTAAGAATAACAATTAAGTCTTATCAAATTTACAACTGAAATTCTGGAAAAACGATGAATTTATTTTCTAAAATATTCTTACTATTCCTATGGTCCTACCTTCATTTCATTATTTGTAGTTTGTAATGAAATATATAAAACAACTTGTTCTCTTGAATATTGATACCTAAGATTAAATGCCTATCATTTTCATTGAAATTAACTCGATGTATATTTTTCTTTTTCATCTTTTTATTGGTGACTCAAGATAGTAAAGTGACACATTATGTTGATCAAAATTTTTTATGGGTGAATATCAAATAATCAATATATACCCTAACTCTTCGTTTTCCCTCCACGATAAATGGAAATTCTAACCTAGGTTAGTTTAGTCTTTTTCTTCTTCAATGTCACGTTTTTTTAGTCTTTTTTTTTTTGAAGGTTTTAATGGAAAAATCCAAAGAAAATAGACAGAATAACCAAATGGTTTGATGGAGGTAAATCTTGGAGATTATTAATTAATATTGTTAAACTGTAGGGATGACTTAACTAGTTTGGTCAAACCTTAGGGACGAATTAATTATTTACCCTTCTTAGGTGTCAAGGTATTTTAGTCTTTTTAAAAGGTTTTAATGGAAAAATCTAGAGAAAATGGATGAAAGGACCAAGTGGTTTGATGGAGATAAATCTCAGGGACCGTTAATTAATATTGTCAAACTGCAGGGATGACTTAGTTAGTTTAGTTAAACCTTAAGGACGAATTAATTGTTTTTCCTTGTTTTTCTAGTTTCAATGGGAATATAGTGGAGCTAAAAGGAGCATATGAAGATGATTCAATCAAGGAAGTGAGTGGTCTTAGAGAGGAGGAGATGGCGACAATAAGTTGTGACTTGGTGGTCGAGAAAACAAGGTTAGTGGTGATAGAAACAGTGGTAGAGGAAGAGTGATCGGAATTGTAGAGAGACATCGAGAGACGAATGGCGAAGAGGAGTATTATTTCTGTCGCCGAGGAAACATGAGCCGAACTGTAATATAACTGCGTTTCTATAGATTAAATTATGATTCTTTTTTTAATGTTTTGTGGATCCCACAATATTGGTGTTTTAGTCTTTTTATGTAAAATTAACGGAAAAGTGTTACTTTTTAGACGGAAGGACTATTTAGTCAGACAGAAGCAAACTTCAGGGGTGTTCAAATAATTTAACTAAAATATATGGACGAATTTATTAATTGGGTCAAAATACAGGGACAAAATAGTAATTTTCCCAACCTTCTAATTATAATTCTCTCCAAATAAGCAAATTCTCTGGTAATTGTTTTGTAATTATGTTGTCGTAAAAAATTAAATGTATGACAAAAAAAAAAAAAAAAAACATAAACTAGTATATCTATAGGTGTTAATCAAGTCAGGTTAAGCATATTCAAGAATTAAGCTATTTCATGAGAGATATTAATAAAACCTAGCCGCTCTCTCTTTCTCTCTCAAACCTAAAATCTAAAAACTCTTTTTTCTTCTTCCACGAACGGCAACCAGTGAGCTCTCACCGGTGATTACTCTTTTTTTTTTTCTTGTTTTGTTTATTTTTTTGCAAATAATCCTCAGATCTGTATACAAATCTGAGTTATTGTCAACCAATCATTGGGATTTGTTGACGCCCATATAATGAGATTTTGTTCTCATATCTAATTCTGAGTTATTATTTGTCAACATTATGGTGATTTTATCTAACATCTTTTGTTATTTGGATAGTTATGCAGAAATAAGTACAGATCTCCGAAAGAAATTTAAAAGTAATTAGATTGGATTTGTAGAAAGATCATGGAGTCGAACAGTGGCCATGAATAGCTACCAAGTGGAGCAAATGATCCATGATGACACAAATATTATGCTCTGTTAACTCGATCAGAAACTTCAAATTAAGATTGTATTTTTTTATTCTTTGTATAAATGATTTATTATTAGACTTCCTATATAAAAATATAGAAACATATTGATCTGTATCTCATATCTGTATATAGTTTCCTCTTAATGAAATTTCTTTCGATTTTTTCTCAAAAAAAAAAAAAAAAAAAGAATTAAGCTATTTGGAAGTCGGGTAAGTTGAGTCATATTACTTAGAATTTTGCGTACAACGTTAGGTTATTAACTCAAAAAATGATTTTATAGAAAAACTACTAATTTTGAATCTTACTGTATAATATGGATTTTAACCTCAGAATTAATTAAAATTTCAAGAAAATAATTTTGAAGTTTTTTTATTAATTCAAAACAATTCAAACGGATTAACTTTAAATACTTATTATATGTTAATTGAATTCAGGTTGTTTGGTATGAATTTATGCGAGCCATAGATAAATCTGGTCCAGCAAAAAAAAGTTCTCTTTAAGTATTGCTAAAACTAAAATTTTCTAGTCACAAGGAGCTCACGTGGATTGAGGAAGTTCTCTCTTCGTTAGATGTTATCGTTCAAAGCCCTACGTTTATTCTCAAAAATAAAAAAACATGTATGTGGCAGAAACATTGGAAATAAAAGCTGCTATTCACACACCACAATATCGCTATCACACACTCTGAAACTCAACCTTAAAAATTTTCTCAATTATTTTTTTTTTTTAAATATCATCTCAATGTTAGGTCTTTTAAAGTAACTTCCATAACTTACTTTTTTGCACATGCACTAAGGACCTTCATTTCACATGCACTAGAGACTTTCAATGTTTCAAATTTCTACCACGACATACCTTCATGTTTTACCAAAAAAAAAAAAAAAAAAATTCATACCAAAATATTTTATATTTTCTTCAATTCGAATCACCCTTTTCCTTTAATAATTGAACATCAATTATGAATTGAGCATCAATCTCACAAAATGCATGGCCAAATCTGGAAATGCTAACATCCTCTGGGTGTAGAAAACAATTTTATGATTTCATTCATTAATTTCAATTCTGGAATGACAGATAACATTTTTACTATTTTGTCAATGTTATTTATAGATGCACTGGAGGGACTCTATGCTATCAAATTGCATAATAAAGATTATATAAATATGCAAATATAAAAAATCAATCCACATGTAGTGTAGTATATGATTGTCATCTGGACACAGAGTTCTACAGGAGAACAGTCAAGTAAACTTTTTCATTCTTCAATCAACAGACAATGTCTTGATGGACAGTGCTCCTTTAATTGATGCTGAAAAGGTCTCTTGCCCGTCTGATGTTGACATTGGTGAAGTTAATAATAAATTTTCTTCTTTGGCAGTGATTCAGAATTTATAGCTAACGTTGATGATCTCAGAAAGGCAGGTTCAATGATTGCTGAAAAACTTTCAGCTGGTAATGTAAATGGTAATTTTGAATCATCTTCTGGTTTGGGATTTATTAAAGTGATGAAGAAACAATGCAACCGTAAAGTTAAAACAGCTATTGAGCTTCTCCAGCCTACACGGCGTCAAAAGAAAACTCAAGCTTCCTCTGATTGCATCCGACCCAATGAATATACTGAGCTGGAATCTTAGAGGTCTTCCATCTTCTTCTAATCGCTTGCTTCGGCTCTGCCGCACTCATCACATTTTTCTGCTTTTTGTGATTAAACCCATGGTCGATGCAGGTAAAAGTTATTTTTATGCTTCTAAACTTGGATTTGACAATGTTTATTCAAATGGGAATAACAAGATATGGATATTATGGAAAGATAGTTCTCTGCAGCTTTCAAATTTTGTTGATGATATTCAAATATTGAGCTATTCTGCTTTTATTCATTCTCTTTCGATTACCATTAATCTGTCTGTAGTGTATGGGTATCACTCACGTGCTCAAAGGAGCACTCTTTGGTCTAGACTTCTCAAATTGAGCCGTGATACTGTTGGTCCAAGGGTGGTTGGGGGTGACTTCAACGCAATTAAATCTTTGGCAGATTATAGAGATAACTCGACTCCTAATTTGCTTAGCATGCAAGACTTTGTTGATACTTCTAATGATTGTGGCCTTATTGATATTCCATTTCATGGTTCCAAATTCACCTGGAATGGTGTTCGTAGTAATGGTAGAGTGTGGGAGAGGCTAGATCGATTTTTGGTGAATATTGCTTTTTTAGACTGTTTTGATGATCTGAGTATCAGACATTTGAGTAGAGCTACTTCGGATCATTCTCCTCTTCTGCTTATATGTAATAAGGCTGATATCAATTTTCCAAAGGCTTTTAAATTCCAACATATGTGGCTCTCTCATTCTACTTTCCTTCCAATGGTTCGTACCACTTGGAATTTGAATTTCTATGGGGGGGGGGGTATGCGTGGACTTTGTCTTAAGTTATTTGCTTTGAAAAAGGCAATTAGAGAATGGAACAAAAATACTTTTGGCAATATTTTTGATGCAATTCAGGAAGCTGAAAAGGAAGTGGAATTAGCCGAAGCTTCTTTTGATACAGCCCCTTCACCGGCCAACAGGAAAGTCTGGCAGGAGAAATAGTGTGACTTGATTAGAAAGCTTAAGCTTGAGGAGACCTTCTGGAAGCAAAAGGCTCATATTAAATGGCTAGCTGATGGTGATTCAAATACAAAATTTTTCTATAATTATGTGAAGATGGCTAGGAGAATTCATCGTATTTCCACTATCAAGACTGAGGAAGGGACATGGATTTCTAATCAAGCTGATTTGGGTGCGGAAGCTGTCACTTTTTTTTCTTCTCTCTTCAAGTGCAGTGATACTCAGCAGATTTATCAACCTCTTCTGGATTACTTACCATCTCTGGTCACTGAGGAAAATAACAAAAACCTTGAAAGATCTCCAACTGATGATGAGATTAAGCAGGCTATTTGGCAGCTTGATCCGAATAGTGCTCCTGGACCTGATGGTTTTGATGGCAGATTCTACAGAGAATGTTGGGAGATAATACAGTGGGATGTGTGTAGTGCAGTGAAGGAGTTTTTCTTGGGTTTGCCCATCCCGAAAGCCTTTGGCAGTGCTTAGATTATTCTTATTCCGAAAGTGGAAAATCCTTCTTCCTTTAATCAGTATAGACCTATATGCCTTACAAATTTTATCAGCAAAGTATGTACTCGCATCTTGGTAAATCAGGTCTCTCCTTTGCTAGACTCTTTGATTTCTAGAGAGCAAGCAGGTTTCATAAGGGGTCGCTCAATTCATGCTCAGATAATGCTTGCTAATGAGATGGTTCATGAGATTGACAGAGCATCGAGGGGGACATAATCTAGCCATCAAGTTGGATATGGCCAAAGCCTTTGACAGGGTGGATTGGAAGTTTTTAGAAGCAGTTCTGGTAAGATTTGGTTTCTCTGCTCATGTGATTAATATTATTATGAGCAATCTTGCCTCTACCCGGCTTTCTATGCTAGTTAATGGAGTTCCTTATGGTTTCTTTCAACCGACTAGAGGAGTTAAACAGGGAGATCCATTGTCACCGTATCTGTTCATTTTAGCTTCTGAAATCTTTACTCGGGGTCTCAATCATTTAATGGCTGCGGGATCAATTTCTCCTTATAAACTGGCGAGACATTGCACTATAGTTTCTTATCTTTCTTTTGCAGATGACTTGTTGATTTTTCTTAAAGGGGATGTCAGAAGCATTTCAAATCTCAAGAACTTCTTGATTTCATATCAGGCAACTTCTGGGCAACTGATCAATTTCGACAAAAGCTCTTTCTATTGTTCTAAGAATGTCTCTCAGGAAAAGGTTTCTCGTATTCAAGATGCTTTGGGCATGAAAAGGAGGCCTTTCCCTTTTACATACCTTGGTGCACCAATCTATCAAGGTATTAATAGAGCTCAGTATTGCAGTGGCATTTTACAGAAAGTCGAATCAAAGATTATAGGTAGGATAAAAAAGATCCTCTCTCCGGGTGGCCATTTATTATTGATCAAGCATGTTCTAAATTCCATTCCTTTGCACATAATGGGGGCCATGGCGTTGCCCAAAAAAATATTGAACCTATTGGATCGTAAAATGGCTACTTTTTTCTGGGGTAGTGATGTGGATCATTCAAAATATCACTGGGTCAGTTATCATGATATGTGTTTCCCGACTAAGGAAGGAGGACTGGGGTTAAGATCTCTTCACTCTTTACAGAAAGCCTATTCGCTCAAAATCTGGTGGACTTATATGCAGAGGAATTCTTTGTGGGCTAGCTATATGTTCCAAAAATATCATCGGCAGGGAGATATGCGCTATCAACTTATCGACTCTTGCACTTGGAAACGGATTTGTCAAGTTCACTCTCTTGCTTGCTCACTTGTTGATTTTGCAGATACTAATGTGGTGTGGCGAGGAGAAAGGATTGGCAAATTTACTCTTGCTTCAGCCTACAATTGTGTTAGAGAGAGCAAAGTTTCTTGCCTTTTAAGCAAAACTATTTGGGACTCATCTTTCCCGCTTAAGCTTTCCATTTTTACATGGAAACTCCTCAGGGAAGCTTTACCTTTGCCGCGATGTCTTCAATTATTTGGGATTTATGGTCCATCCCGGTGCCCATTTTGCTTCAAGTCGGAGACAACTACTGACCACCTTTTTTATTTCTGCCCCATCATTGCTAAACTTTGGAATTACTTCGGCTCTTTTTTCCTAGATAATCTTGAGTCACAAAATTCTCTGCGGCAAGCGTTGATCTTTTGGTGGCTTTGTGACAGACTAGATTCGGCTTTGGGTAAGCTTAGGCGCTCGGTACCATAGGTAATTGTATGGTCTGTGTGGAAAATGTATTGTAAGTGTAATTGGGGTAATGAAGCTTGCTTTCCAGACCTCCTTTTACAAGATATTAGTAGGTTGCTATTAAACTGGAGCATTGCCAATTCTGGTAAGAGATTTGCAGCAACTTGGCCAGCAAAAGATGATTGCCACTTCATTTCGGCTTCTTTTGGCAAACAAAAATTAAAGTCAATGATTATTACTTGGATTCGGCCTAGGCAAGATTGCTATAAACTGAATATTGATGCGTCTTTCAATAAATTTTCAGCAGCGGGGGGTGCTATCCTCCGAAACAGCCATGGTAATTTTGTTGCTGCCGCTTGTTTTCCGATTGATGCCGGGACAGCTTATGATGCAGAGCTTGAGGCTTTGATTTGGAGGCTTTCTTGGAGTATTGATAAAGGTTTTTATCCCCTCCAGGTGGAAATGGATTGTATGGAACTAGTTGCTCATGTTAATCGGGCACAGTGGATTAGAGCAGGTCCTTCGGTTTTACTGCGTGTTGCTGATTTGTTGCATCTTCACTCCTCTTCCATTCATCACATATATCGTGAAGGAAATCAAGCTGCACATTTTTTGGCCACTCATCACAGACTTCATCATACTTCTCTTTCTTTTACCTCTTTTATTTCTTTGCCTCGTTTGCTTAAAGGAATTGTATTTTTGGAGGCTATAGGGACTAAATATTTGAGATATAAATAAAATAAAAATATCTTTTGATAAAAAAAAAATATGTAATAATCCAATATATATATATATATATATATATATATATATATATATATATATATATATATATATATATGAAAATTGAAAAGCGGGAGAAACAAATGATAATTGGAAACAAAATATAAAGCGAAGCAAAGAAGAGTCTGAGCTGAACAATAGCAAGTACGCAGGTAAAGAAATTAGAAAGTAATTCAATCGAATTAGTAAAATCAGAAAATAAGGAAGGCCAGTCAAGCTCTCTTTCTAATTTAAGGCTTAAATATAATTGAATTAAAGAGTTATATTATGGAATGTTTAATGTTTAGAAGAAGAATTCTGAATTCGGTGAGTTTTTAAGAAATGAATTATACATATGAGATTTGGACAATAAGAAAAAGTAAAAGTAAAAAGTAAACCAACTTTGGCTAATTATTCTTGTGATCCCTTGAACTTTGTCAGGATTCAATCATAATTGTATATTTTCACATTTCAATAATAATTAAGTCTCTCGCCAAATGAAATATCTTTCCAGGGGTTCAATCGTGAACCAAGACTTTCATATTTTATTTTGGTGAGGATCATAATCATTATTGAAAATGTGAAAGTGCATGGTCATGATGCGTTCTCCGTAAAGTTCAAGCCTCACAAGAATAATCATCACAATTACATAGATAAATTTATGCATTAGGCCCAAAAGAACACTATTAGTTCTTATGTGTGGTTGGTTGAAATAGTGAAAGTATATCGGCGGAATACATAGTTAACCCTTGAACTTTGACGAAAAAATCGTGTGACATCTTGAACTTTAAAATCGACGTTATGACAACCTAGACTTCACTTTTTCTAATCCTACACCTTTTTGCACTAAAAATAATAATTTTGAAGGTTTTTTATTTTTACACGTAAAATATTGAGTTGGTATGTGGTTAATAAAACTTTTAGAATAATAATTTGTACAATTGTCAACTATTCAATAAATATTTAATCGATTTAATTTTACAAATTAAGGTGTTAAATATGGCAATAAAATATTTAACATATCCAATTATATAAATTGAAGTATCCAATATGTCGAAGTAAAAGTTGAGGGTGTTACAAAATTTTTCATAAAAAATATATGAGTGAATTTTATGTATTAAGCCATGTATATCATTATATGCGATACGACACGCAAGGAGAAAAATTAGCAGAAATTGATATCGTCAATCCTTTTTGAGTTGAAGCATAGAAATATATATGTGAAGAAATATATATGTGAATGAAATTGAGAAAATTTAAAAATGACAAGTGAGGAATGAAGTAAATGAATTTAGAAGAACATAATTGGATAGGGGTGGGGAAATTATTACTTTATCTTTCACAATTAATATCATTATATATTTGGTAAAATACTTTTTATATTTATCTTTATTTGTTTTGGTTTTTTGTTTTTTTATAAAACATTATTTGAAAATTTTAATAAAATTAAGTACTAATTAATTTTTATAATAAGTGTTTTTTTTTTACTAAAACTAATATTTTCTTTTTTACCATTTGGTAATATTTATCAACTAGATGAAGTCCTGCACATTGCGCGGTTGCTTTATCATAATAGTACATTACAATCTTCTTGACAAATAAATCTAATATTTTTTTTCCACAATTATTTAGATAGATTTTGAATTTAAAATTTAATATATTATGAAAATTTTAAATACAAAATATGAAAATTAATTATGATATTCAGTATGGGATTTTAACGGAATTATCGACGTATTTAACAAAGTTTAATATAATATATTTGTAAATTGATAAATGACAATTATAAATTAAATATAAATCTCAAATCTTTTTTTTTTAAGCCCACTCTATTTCCCCATAAACAGAAAATTGGTTGCAAATAATTTCCCTTTTTCTAAATATTAGAATTGCTAAAAATAATATTCTTACATGCTCGCACACATATATTTATATACATATAGTATCAACAAAAATAATTACAAACAGACATCAAATTTGTGTAAAAAAAAAAAAAAAAAATTTCCATGTGCATGTTATATTTTTCTAACCTCTAAAAATTTGATCATGTAATTATTATTACTTCTTCGATTATCCCTTTAAGCTTCCTATACCTACTTGCATAAATTGCAAAGTAAGGTTCACAAATTCACAATTTTGAAATGCAAAACTAGCATCAATAAGACAAAGGGAATAAGAAGTTTATCGCTACAACGATAGCACGTAAGTATATGAATAATTTCATCGATCTTGTGATGCAAAATTAAGCCCTCTATGAAGGAGTTCGGCTAAAATCAACTTAGAATTGAGAACGAAAACCATATGCATGTTTCAATTCATAGATATGTGCAACATGTGCTTGATTTTGGTAGTCATGACATAACAAAAATCAATAATTACCCTTATCGAATCATTACTTTAGGAAGTACCGGTATAGCTGACAAAATGCATGGCCAAATCTGGAAATGCTAACATCCTCTAGGTGTGGAAAACAATTTTATGATTTCATTCATTGATTTCAATTCTGGAATGACAGATAACATTTTTACTATTTTGTCAATGTTATTTATAGATGCACTGGAGGGACTCTATGTTATCAAATTGCACAATAAAGATTATATAAATATGCAAATATAACAAAATCTAGCTGCAAGAAAATATAATTACTAAAAAATCAATCCACATGCAGTGTAGTATAAGATTGTCATCTTGGCAATTGGCAATTGGAGAACAGTCAAGTAAACTTTTTCATTCTTCAATCCACAGGAATGAGCCTTATTGGCAATTGCCTATATATATATATATATATATATATATATGAAAATTGAAAAGCGGGAGAAACAAATGATAATTGGAAACAAAATATAAAAATGAAGGAAAGAAAAGTCTGACCTGAACAATAGCAAGTACGCAGGTAAAGAAATTAGAAAGTAATTCAATCGAATTAGTAAAATCAGAAAATAAGAAAGGCCAGTCAAGCTCTTCTTTCTAATTTAAGGCTTAAATATAATTGAATTAAAGAGTTGAATTATGGAATGTTTAATGTTTAGAAGAAGAATTCTGAATTCGGTGAGTTTTTAAGAAATGAATTATACATATGAGATTTGGACAATAAGAAAAAGTAAAAAGTAATAAGTAAAAAAAGAATAATAATGATGTTAGAAATTTTATAGACAAAATTATAATTAGTGTCCTATTTTTTTTTTTTTAAAAATGAATTAGTGTCGGATTTGATCGTTCATAGAGTTTGTAGTAATATGTCTATACTTATAGGTTGTGGCTCAGTTGGCAACACAGCTTGGGCATGTAGGAAAAAGTCTCGCATTCGATCTTCACTAAATACATCTGTAGGGAGTGGTTTTAAATCAACCCTAGGCCTTTACCTTGGCTGCCTAAACCTTAAGCCGAGCTTGAGTTTTTACTAATCATCTAATTAAAATTCTCTTCAAATTTTAAGCTATTTCGAGTTTGGTTCAATTCGAGTTAGATTACTTCGAATTTTACATCCAATATCAGGCTCTTAAAAAAAAAAAAAAAAAAACTAATTTTCAGTCCACCATTTACAATATAGATTTTTAAGTCAAAAATTAATTAAAATTTTCAAGAAAAAATATTTAAAATTTTTTATTGATTCAAATGAATCTGATGACTTTAAATATTTGCAAGTTAATTGAATTCATATTTTTCTAAATTTTGCATAAATTTATGCGAGCATAAATAAATTTTGATCGAGTAAGAAATTACACCTCTACGAGTACCGTTAAAACTAACTTGTATGTATGAAATAATCCAAAAATTCAATTTCAAAAATTTTTTATCTAGAAATTTAATTGAAATTTTAACCAATGAAATTACACAATAAAATATTTTATTATTGCTAAACCAAATCCGTAAACCAATTTGAATTGTCCAAAACCAAGTGAAAAACTTGTAAATGAAGCAAAATCGAACGAAACTATTGAGTTGGCCAAACCGGTTCAAATCGAACCGGAATGGTCTAGTAACCTTATACCTTTTTTTTCTCCCTCACCCAGCGCTGCTCCACTCCAGCCCCCTCTCTCTCTCTCTCTCTCTCTCTCTCCTGGTTTTCCATCACCACTACCGGTCGACGCCACCCTCGCCATCGCACCGCCGGCCTCCCTTTCCCTCCTCTCTTTGTCTCTGTTTCTAGTGAACGCAGCAGAGGCGAGTTGCGATATTAGCCATCGACCGCCACCTCTCGGCATCGCTCTCTCTCCTGCTCACGACTCCAGTGAGCGCTGTAGCTCAGGCGAGCATTGGCTCCTCTCGATTCGATCGACTCCAACTACTGCCTCCTTTGTTTTTCTTCGATTCGGCGAGACTGGTTGAAGGCCAGATGACTTGGTTTCTTTCCTCCCACTAACAGTTCCGCCAGCCACCTCCGGTTGTTTCTCCCCCGAGCATTTTACCGTTTCTTGCCAAGTCACCGCCGATAATGTTGTACTTTGGGGTATTGAGACTATTTCTGGTTATTTTTTCCAGAAATTAGTTAATTTCCCGTAATTAATAGTTAGATGAACTAGATTTAAGTACTTTCCAATATATTTCATAAATATTGATTTGATTAGAAGACTTAAATAAATTAAAATAAATTATGAGTGAGTGATTTAGTAAGATTAAAGCAATTTTTTTTTGGTACATAAAAGGGAGCATAAAGCTCAAAGCAACCTAAACATGTCTACTGTAGGCAATGCACACTGCATCATGATTAAGCGGATAAAAAATACCAGGAGGGGTATCAAGAAAATGACACCCAAGAGTGATGCCCAAGAGGAGGGGTATTAAGAAAATACGCATAAAATTTGGATTCCCAATAAGCATGATAAACAATCACCTCCCAAGAATGATCCAGCAAACTTCTCACCATACTCACCCATCCCTTATAATGATTTAGAGGTGTTTCATTTGCTGTAACCCACTGCATAACCTGTAAATTATCACATTACACAACAAGTTTCTCAATCTGCAGGTCCTTCGCAAGTTTGATCCCATGATAAAGTGCACGCAGGTCCGCCAAAAGAACCGAACTTCTGCCCCAGTTCCCAACAAACCCATGAACCCACCGCCCTGCACTCCCATGAATTAACCTGCCACTAGAAGCCAGAAGACCTCCTCCTTTCACAGCTCCGTCAGTATTCAACTTAAACCACCCAGCAGGAGGTGGAGACCAAGAGCATAACCATATCCTTCTTACCTGAGAATGGCGAAACCAAATCATTGTGCTGCTGCATAGAATTAACATGCCTCACAAAAGCAAGCCCCTCCATAACAAAAGCCTCTACACTCACAGGAGCAGATTGAAAAACCACCCGATTCTGATGCTTCCATATCATCCAACAAAAAATACTAAGAAACACAGCCCATTCTAAACCCTTTATTCGAAACTTCTTAACTCTCAAATTCTGTTGGAACCAATTATCAAACAACAAAGCAACATCAAAAAATACAGTCAACTAGAGGAAGGCATAAACCGTTGCCACATCATACTCACAACAACACAATCAGGACGCAAGTGGATAAGCGATTCCTGCTCCATAGAACATAGTGTGTAGGTGGCACACCTGGAAAGATGTCGATGATGCCGCTCAAGGTTAGTGAAATTTTACCATGCGAAACTGTCCAAAGAAACAAACGAATACGATGAGCACCCGACCTCCTCCACACCAGATTCCAGTCCTTAGTAAGCACTGGAGTCTCAGAAATGGCAATAGACTCATAGGCTGTTTTTACAGAAAAGTGACCCAAAGAAAAAGGGTGCCAAAAAAACGAATCCAGACTAGCCCCATCATGGGGAGGTTTGATTGCCACTATAGCCAACTTATATAAGCCGAAATAAATCTCTCAAACTTGGACCAGTCCAACTGATAATTCGTCGTAACATACGAACTAACCTCAGCATCTAATAGAGAATCAGGAATCCCTGTCAAAGTAACATCACATAATCCCCTTCACCAATCACCCAATAATCCGTCTAAAACTTCACCTGTGTCCCAGATCCCGTAGCCCAACAACAAAGAATGCAATAATGCCGACCAAATTTTCTGCAAGCCCCACCAAACCACAGAACCTTGCGAACCAGGGAGTTTCGAAGGAATATTGGATAATGGCATCCTATATTTGGATCGTAACATCGAAACCCACAAAGCACTCTGATTGGTAAGAATCCCCTAACCTAATTTCATCAACATTCATTTTCTCCATATCATGGAAACCCAAACCTCTAGAAACTTCGGTTGAGAGACCACATCCCAGGCGACTAAAGACATCTTCCTTTCCTCACCAGTAAATCCCAAAATGAAAGATCGAGAAGCCTTCTCCACTCCTTGACATACCCACTTAGGCAATTTCATGGTCTGCATTGCATAGAACGGGATGGTCGAAATAACCGAGCTTGCAAGCGTCACCCTTCCTGCAAGCGAGAGTTTTTTTGGCATTCCAAATAGACGATTTGGACCGCACCTTATCCAAAATGAAACTATAAGTCCTTTTTGTAATCCGGGAATGTAAAATCGGCATCCCCAAATAACTACCGAGAGACTAATTATTGGATGTATTGACAGTAGAATTTAATTAAAGGAATTTAATTGAGATAAGTTTATAGATAATAATAGAAATATGCCTTTTATGATTATTGATAATCTAAGGTTTTAGTAATTAAAAATGGAGAAATTAGTTCCTTGATTTAGATTGAATTAATGATTAATAAGGACTAAGAGCCAAATAAGAAAATAAATTAAATAATTGACGAGTTATTTAGAGACTGAAAATAATTTAAGTAAAAAGGAACCTGTTGATAGAAAGGTGTTAGTTATTTCGAAATTAGAATTATGATATATGAATTATGATGCAATGAATTATATTATTTAAATGATATGATGGGTTAATGAAATATTAATTTTGAGATTATCTAGAATATATCTGATGATGTATTGAGAGCAGATTGAAGATTTATTTTAATTTATAAGCTAACAGTTGAATATACATTGCTGTTATGGCAGTTAGATATTTTAGTTTAGAGGTTTTTACTACGGTAAATAACTTATTATTTCTGTATAGCTAGAGAAATCCTAATCAATTTTACATGTGTCAAGATAACCTACTATTGTAGGTTTCTTTTAACTTGTTAGATTGTATTTATATATGCCCAACTTATTTAGAGGCTTTTTATAATTATACAAAGTGGTAAATTTTGTATTAGTATACAAATTTTTACTATATATACACTTGTTAGAGCAAGTAGAATGAGTGGTTTATTTTTTCTCCTTCAAAGTTTTTAAGATTATATATAAAGAATATTTGTAAATGTTAAATTAAGAGATCAAATTTTATGAAAGATAACTTTCTTAAAAACAAAAAATTATAAAAATAATGGAAAATAAGTGAATTTTTTTTATGAAACTTTGATTATAGGTGACTTAGTTACAATCTCAAAATTTATAAATTTAATAATAAAAGTGATTATTACGGATAAATAACATAAGGTTTCCGTTAGAAAACTTTTAAAAGTATATATTAGGCACAAAATCTTGATTCAAATATTATAATAGTTTGAAATTCATATTATATGAAAAACATTTTTTTAAAAAAAAAAAAAACAACTGTGAGTAAATAATATAATATTTTATATATCCTTGAGGCCTAACTTGCCTACTCCAGCCGAGACTATTTTGATTTCCCTTTTCAAACACACTCAATCGCTAATCTCAAATTTCTGTTTGGAGACTCTTGTTGTGGTACTTTGACATTTGTTTTTGTCGAGCTATTGTTTTCATTCCTGATTTCTTCCTTCTTCTCTTCGACCAAATCAAGCTCAAGTCATAGTGCCTCTATGTTTTGGTCTTTGTTGAAAGATTGTACCCTCTTGCTCGGTAATTTGACTTCTATTAGGATCATAGCTTTTATGCTATAGACTAGGGAGAAAGGTGTTTCACAAGTGGATCTCTTGGGGGGTGCTTTGGTATATGACCATAACATACTGTCAATTCTTTTGCTCAGTTGGTGCTTGTTTCTTCCAACCTCTTTTTGATTCACTATAAAAAATATATTAGTGACTTTTATTAACTCATTGGTTTGGGGGTGTGCCACCAAAGTAAAGTGTAGGCTGATGTTCCAGTCTTCATAGAAGTTTTTGAACAATGAGTAATCAAATTGCTTTCCATTGTTAGTCACTAGTATGTTCGGTATTCTGTATCTAAATAATACTTCATTTCTGAAAAATTTTATGATCCATTATGGTGCTAGGGCTTTTGTCTCTAACCATTTTGAGAAATGGTCCATTGCCACAACAATGAATTTTTTTTTTATCCCGTAGTGAGCGGAAAAGGTCATAGAATGTCTATTCCCCATTTAGTGAAGGGCCATGAACTTCCAGTCGGCTGCATGTCTGAGGCAGGCTTTCTTGGGACTCTGCTATGATTTTGGCAAGTGATGCATTTTTGTACGTGATGTTGAACATCCCTTTTCATGGTAGGCCAATAATATCCAAGCAGTAGTAACTTCCTTAAGATTGCATCTCCTCCTTTATAGGCACTGTAAAACCCTTCAAGTACTTCTCTAGATACATAGTTAGCCTCCTCCTTGCTTAAGCATCTTGCCCACGGGTGTGATTTAGATCTCCTATACAACACTCCTCGGTCTGAGGTAAAATTAGATGCTTGTCTTGTTATTTTCAAGGGTTCACCTTGCTGGGGCGAAACATGACCATTTTCTAGGTATCTTATCAGTGGAGTCATCCAGTTAGGCTCGGTCAATAGAGGCATGGCTTCATTTGCTTCGATGTTCGGACAGGTTTGCTTATCGACTAAGGTTCCCTCTAGCAAGGTGTCTTTTCTGGCTGCTACTTTGGCGACCGCATCTACTATTCTTTTTTCTAACCTTAATATTTGTCTAATTTCCCATCATCCTCCACTTTCTTTATCTGAGCTAACAAATCTTTAGCTAAGGCTTGATATTTTCTCATGGAGGACTCCTTTGTTGTGAATCTTCCCATTATTTGATTTACCACCAACTATGAATCAGAGAGGATGAGGAGTTCTTCTGCTTTGACTTCAATGGCTATCTTAAGTTCGGTAATTAGTGCTTTATATTCAGCCATGTTGTAGGTGCAAGAAAAATCTAACTGTACTATGTAGCTTAACTTGACCCCGCTTGGTCCTTTCACAATCTATATGTAACTTCCATTGGAGCCGAGCTATGTCTGGCTTTATGTTAGTTCAGGCAGTATCATTTTTACCATAAAGTCTGCTAGGACTTGGGCTTTTAGAGTCGGGCGCGGAGTGTACCGTATGTTGAATTCTCCTAACCTGATGGAGCATTCCACCATTTTACTTGAGGTTTTTGCTCTTTGTAAGACTTTCTTTTAAGGGAAGTTAGTTTTTGACAAAGATATTGTGAGCTTGAAAGTAATGCCTTAACAGCCCAGATGTTGTGAGTACGGCAAATGCTAGCTTTTCAATCTTCGGGTATCTTAATTTCGCTGCTCTTAAGACCTTGCTTACATAATATATAGGGAATTGCTCTCCTCCCTCTACCCTAACCATTATCAAAGCCACAATGGTTTTAGTGACGGATACGTACAAGTATAGGGGTTCATTCTCCTTCGATCAACTGAGTAGTGGGGCTCTGCTGAGGAATGCTTTTAACTCTTCTAATGTTGTTTGGCATTTTTTGGACCATTGAAAACTATTTTATGTTCTTCAAGGTTTGGTAGAACAACATGCATCTCCTAATGGAACAGGATATGAACCGTCCAAGGGCTGTGATTCGCCTATTAAGCTGTTGCACCTCATTGATGTTTCTGGGGGGTGGCATTTTTTTTATTGCAGATATTTTTGCTGGGTTTTTAGTCCCCCTCTGTGAGATCATAAAGCCTAAAAATTTGCCTGCAGTCACGCCAAAAACACATTCATCTGGGTTAAATTTCATGTATATTCTGATAATGCCTGAAATGTTTTTTCTAAGTCTCGGGCATGATCATTAGCTCGCCTACTCTTCACTATCATGTTGTCCACATACACCTCCATCATCTTTCCTGTTTGATCCTTAAACATGGTGCTTACCAGGCATTAGTCTGTTGCTCCAGCGTTTTTAAGTCTGAAGTGCATGACTTCATAGCAGTATATCCCTTGGTATGTGATGAAGGCGATCTTCTCTTTATCGAATGGATTCATTTTTATCTGATGATATCTAGCTGTAGTGTCCATGAAGCTGCAACAGTGAAGTCCACTAGTTGGTCTATATTTGGTAAGAGATAAGAATCTTTGGGGCATGCCTTGTTTGGATAAATGAAATCTACATATAAATGCCATTTGCTGTTCGGCTTCTCTACCAGGACTACATTGGCTAGCCACTCTGGATATTGCACCTCCTGGATAAAATCTGCAGCGATGAGCTTGTCTATCTCTGCAGCGATCACTTCCTACAGTAAGGGTGCATGATTTCTTTTTTTCTATTTGATTGGTTTGGTGCTCAGGTCGATGTTGAGTTTGTGAGTAACTCTCTAAGTCAATTCCCTTGATGTCTGCTGCTGACCAAGCAAAACTCTATTTATTCTTCTTCAACACATCTTCGATTGAAGAGAATATGCTGCCTCCCAGATCTGTGCCTGCTTTTACAACTTTGCTTTCCTCTAGGGTGATGTTCTAGGTTTCTCCCTCTAGTTCGGGATTCAACGTGGTCTTTTCTCTTGGAATGTCAAAGGGCTCAGTCTCAATCTGCTCCAGAGCCTCCTCTTCTTTAGTTCGGTACTATGTACTACTTGGATAGGAAGGGTGAGTTGCACACCTTTTAGTGCTACCACGTATGCTTCCCTTGCCACCTTTTGGTTTGCCCTAACTATGACAATATCATATGAATTATAATAACATTTCATTATTAAGCACCTAATTGATGTGCAGGCTCCCAAGGTGTACAGTAGCAGTCGTCCAAGAATTGCGTCATAGGGGAAGGGGATGTCTAGTACAATAAATTAGGCCTTCTCAATTCTGTTGTGTTCTCTATCTCCGAGCTCCAATGTTACCTCTATGCTGCTTTTCATAGATACTTGTCTTTTAGCTAACCCTATTAGGAGTGTTCGCACCAGTTTGAGCTTTGTGACGTCGAGTTTGAGCTCTTTGAATGCTTATAGGATTATCAAATTGACCGACTGCCATCATCCATTGGGATTCTTTGGACTTTGTAATTCTCCATAACACCTTCGACCACTAAGGCATTGGATTGCGAGGAAATGCACATGTTCAACGTCCTCTTTTGAGATAGTGACTGTGGGTCCCGTATATGTATGGCACAACCCAAGAGGGGGGGTAAATTGGGTTTTCTAAAAACAGATATAAATTTTAGAAATTCTAAACAAATATAGAATTCTAAGTGCAGCGGAAAAACAAAGAACTTTGTGAGAATAGAATATGGATTAGAATCACCTCACAATGTTCTATTTATAAAAAATAGAAAGTCTGTGCAAAGTGCAGCTATTGATTAGAATAGCTTCACACTGACTTATTCAATATCAGAGCTTCTTTATGAAGGAAAGCTATTGAAATTAGAACTTCCTCATAAAGTTTTAGAAAATCATATAAAGCTATGTGAAAGACAGTTATTGAATTCAGAACTTCTTCACAGAGCCTTAATCAAGTATCAGAACAACTTTATGATGGAAAGCTATTGTGATTAGAACTTCCTCATAAAGTTTAAAAATTAATTAGAAACCCAAGCAGTGAAATATAGTGTGACTAGAACAACAGTTAGAACATGGTATATTCAGTTATTAGAATTCCAGAGTTCTAATGTTCAGAAAAGATAAGACTTATTACCGTTTTAGAACAACTGAATCATTAACAATTTTAGCGTTTCTAAAAATTAAGCCGATGAGTTATAAAGACAGTATCAAGCAAACTTCAGAAATAAAAAGATTAACACAGAGATTTATAGTGGTTCGGCACTAACTCGCCTACATCTACTCCCCAAGACGCATCTTGAGATCCTCAACTATGTTATCTCTTATAAAGGGTAAGAGACAAACCAACAATACAAGGCAATAGATCAACACCTAGATCTACCCTTTTGTCCCACTAGATTTTCCAAAGGTTCTAGTTAACCTCAACCCTTTCT